>NC_069499.1:526629121-526679121 GCF_027579735.1 Bombina bombina | reverse complement strand
TATTGGTGAAGGTAGGACCACAGCAGGCTGTGGCAGTTTGTTGTGTCTGTTAAAAAAACGTTTTTTTGATCCGTTTTTGAATTAAGGGGTTAATCATCCATTTGCAAGTGGGTGCAATGCTCTGTTAACTTATTACATACACTGTAAAAATTTTGTTTGATTTACTGCCTTTTTTCACTGTTTTTCAAATTTTGACAATTTGTTTCTCTTAAAGGCACAGTACCGTTTTTTATATTTGCTTGTTAACTTGATTTAAACTGTTTTCCAAGCTTGCTAGTCTCATTGCTAGTCTGTACAAACATGTCTGACATAGAGGAAACTCCTTGTTCATTATGTTTAAAAGCCATAGTGGAACCCCCTCTTAGAATGTGTACCAAATGTACTGATTTCACTTTAAGCAATAAAGATCATATTCTGTCTTTAAAAAATTTTATCACCAGAGGAATCTGACGAGGGGGAAGTTATGCCGACTAACTCTCCCCACGTGTCAGATCCTTTTACTCCCGCTCAAGGGGGTCACGCTCAAATGGCGCCAAGTACATCTAGGGCGCCCATAGCGATTACTTTACAAGACATGGCGGCAGTCATGGATAATACACTGTCAGCGGTATTAGCCAGACTACCTGAATTTAGAGGTAAGCGAGATAGCTCTGGGGTTAGACGAAATGCAGAACATACTGACGCTTTAAGAACCATGTCTGATACTGCCTCACAATATGCAGAAGCTAAGGAAGGAGAGCTTCAGTCTGTGGGTAATGTTTCTGACTCAGGAAAGATGATGCAACCTGATTCTGATATTTCTACATTTAAATTTAAGCTTGAACACCTCCGCTTGTTTCTCAGGGAGGTTTTAGCTGCTCTGAATGACTGTGATACAATTGCAGTGCCAGAGAAATTGTGTAGACTGGATAAATACTATGCAGTGCCGGTGTGTACTGATGTTTTTCCAATACCTAAAAGGTTTACAGAAATTATTAATAAGGAATGGGATAGACCAGGTGTGACGTTCTCTTCCCCTCCTATTTTTAGTAAAATGTTTCCAATAGACGCCACCACACGGGACTTATGACAGACAGTTCCTAAGGTGGAGGGAGCAGTTTCTACTTTTGCTCAGCCCAAGACTGTCTGGAGACCAAACCAGACCTGGGACAAAGGTAAGCAGGCCAAAAAGCCTGCTGCTGCCTCTAAGGCAGCATGAAGGAACGGCCCCCTATCCGGTAACGGATCTAGTAGGGGGCAGACTTTCGCTTTTCGCCCAGGCGTGGGCAAGAGATGTCCAGGATCCCTGGGCGTTGGAAATTATATCCCAGGGATATCTTCTGGACTTCAAAGCTTCCCCCCCAAAAGGGAGATTTCACCTTTCACAATTATCTGCAAACCAGATAAAGAGAGAGGCATTCTTACACTGTGTACGAGACCTCCTAGTTATGGGAGTGATCCATCCAGTTCCAAAGAAGGAACAGGGACAGGGTTTCTACTCAAATCTGTTTGTGGTTCCCAAAAAAGAGGGAACTTTCAGACCAATTTTGGATCTAAAGATCTTAAACAAATTCCTCAGAGTTCCATCATTCAAGATGGTAACTATTCGTACCATCCTACCTATGATCCAGTAGGGTCAATATATGACTACAGTGGATTTAAAGGATGCTTATCTTCACATTCCGATAATAAAGATCTTCATCAGTTTCTCAGGTTTGCCTTTCTAGACAGGCATTACCAGTTTGTAGCTCTTCCATTTGGATTATCTACAGCCCCAAGAATCTTTACGAAGGTTCTAGGGTCGCTTCTAGCGGTCCTAAGGCCGCGGGGCATAGCAGTGGGCACTTATTTAGACGACATCCTGATACAGGCGTCAAACTTCCAAATTGCCAAGTCTCATACGGACGTAGTACTGGCATTTCTGAGATTGCATGGGTGGAAAGTGAACGAGGAAAAGAGTTCTCTATCCCCACTCACAAGAGTTTCCTTCCTAGGGACTCTGAAAGATTCTGTAGAAATTAAAATTTACCTGACGAAGTCCAGGTTATCAAAGCTTCTAAATTCCTGCCGTGTCAGTGGAACGGGGATTACACAGATTTGTCCCCTCTACTAAATCTGGATCAAGAGACCAGGGATCCTCTTCCCTGGTGGCTATCTCGGGTCCATCTGTCCAAAGGTATGACCTTTCGCAGGCCAGATTGGACAATTGTAACAACAGATGCCAGCCTTCTAGGTTGGGGTGCAGTCTGGAACTCCCAGAAGGCTCAGGGATCGTGGACTCAGGAGGAGACACTCCTTCCAATAAATATTCTGGAAGAGCGATTTTCAATGCTCTTCAGGCTTGGCCTCAGCAACTCTGAGGTACATCAGATTTCAGTCGGACAACATCACGACTGTGGCTTACATCAACCATCAAGGGGGAACAAGAAGTTCCCTAGCGATGTTAGAAGTCTCAAAGATAATTCGCTGGGCAGAGACTCACTCTTGCCACCTATCAGCTATCCATATCCCTGGTGTAGAGAACTGGGAGGCGGATTTTTTAAGTCATCAGACTTTTCATCCGGGAGAGTGGGAACTCCATCCGGAGGTGTTTGCACAATTGATTCATCGTTGGGGCAAACCAGAACTGGATCTCATGGCATCTCGCCAGAACGCCAAGCTTCCTTGTTACGGATCCAGGTCCAGGGATCCCAAGGCGACGCTAATAGATGCTCTAGCAGCGCCCTGGTCCTTCAACCTGGCTTATGTGTTTCCACCGTTTCCTCTACTCCCTCGACTGATTGCCAAGGTCAAGCAGGAGAGAGCATCAGTGACTTTGATAGCGCCTGCGTGGCCACGCAGGACCTGGTATGCAGATCTGGTGGACATGTCATCCTTTCCACCATGGACTCTGCCTCTGAGGCAGGACCTTCTATTTTAGGGTCCTTTCAACCATCCAAATCTAATTTCTCTGAGACTGACTGCCTGGAGATTGAACGATTGATTTTATCAAAGCGTGGCTTCTCCGAGTCACTCATTGATACCTTAATACAGGCACGAAAGCCTGTCACCAGTAAAATTTACCATAAAATATGGTGTAAATATCTTTATTGGTGTGAATCCAAGGGTTACTCATGGAGTAAAGTCAGGATTCCCAGGATATTATCCTTTCTCCAAGAAGGTTTGGAAAAAGGATTGTCAGCTAGTTCCTTAAAGGGACAGATTTCTGCTCTGTCTATTCTTTGCACAAGCGTCTGGCAGATGTTCCAGACCTTCAGGCATTTTGTCAGGCTTTATTTAGAATCAAGCCTGTGTTTAAACCTGTTGCTCCACGATGGAGCTTAAATTTGGTTCTTAAGGTTCTTCAAGGAGTTCCGTTTGAACCTCTTCATTCCATAGATATCATCAAACTTTTATCTTGGAAAGTTCTTTTTTTGGTAGCTATTTCCTCGGCTCGCAGAGTCTCCGAGTTATCTGCCTTAAAATGTGATTCTCCTTATCTGATTTTCCATACGGATAAGGTAGTCCTACGTACCAAACCTGGGTTTTTACCTAAGGTGGTATCTAACAAGAATATCAATCAAGAGATTGTTGTTCCATCCTTGTGTCCTAATCCTTCTTCAAAGAAGGAACGTCTATTACACAATCTGGACGTGGTTCATGCTTTAAAGTTTTACTTACAAGCTACTAAAGATTTTCAACAAACATCTGCTTTGTTTGCTGTCTACTCTGGACAGAGGAGAGGTCAAAAGGCTTCGGCAACCTCTCTTTCTTTTTGGCTAAGAAGCATAATCTGCTTAGCCTATGAGACTGCTGGCCAGAAGCCTCCTAAAAGGATTACAGCTCATTCTACTAGAGCTGTGGCTTCCACATGGGCCTTTAAAAATGAGGCTTCCGTTGAACAGATTTGCAAGGCGGCGACTTGGTCTTCACTTCATACTTTTTCAAAATTCTACAAATTTGATACTTTTGCTTCTTCGGAGGCTATTTTTGGGAGAAAGGTTTTACAGGCAGTGGTACCTTCCGTTTAAGTACCTGCCTTGTCCCTCCCTTCATCCGTGTACTTTAGCTTTGGTATTGGTATCCCACAAGTAATGGATGATCCGTGGACTGGATACACCTTACAAGAGAAAACACAATTTATGCTTACCTGATAAATTTATTTCTCTTGTGGTGTATCCAGTCCACGGCCCGCCCTGTCATTTTAAGGCAGGTAATTTTTTTCCATTAAACTACAGTCACCACTGCACCCTATGGTTTCTCCTTTCTCTGCGTGTTTTCGGTCGAATGACTGGATATGGCAGTTAGGGGAGGAGCTATATAACAGCTCTGCTGTGGGTGTCCTCTTGCAACTTCCTGTTGGGAATGAGAATATCCCACAAGTAATGGATGATCCGTGGACTGGATACACCACAAGAGAAATAAATTTATCAGGTAAGCATAAATTGTGTTTTTTGGCTTCTATGAGGGAATAAGTGAACGTGCACACGAGTTCAGCTTTTTGCGCTTATTGGTTTAGTGCGTGAGCGAAAACAGTTTACTTTCAACTCACAATATGAGCGCAACCCGACAAGCTCAAAAAGCTTACTTCTAGAGCAAATGACTAGCGGGAGCGTTAATTAGCCTCCACTTGTAATCTGGCTTTAAATGTATAAATTGAGGAAAGAGGTAGAAAGCCACAAAAATCTTCTTGTAAAAATGCATTACCTTTGTGATTTCAGGATCTGCATTGTATTGTGGTTGAAAGCCAGATTCTGTATGATCAAGAAGATAATTATATGATAAGAAGTGGAAAAAGTATTTTTATATGTGTATTTTAGGTTTTGAAATGACTACTAGTCCCAGAATTGTACTAGATTTTAGTATGCATACAAGCAAGGGATTATGCTTTCCTTTTCTTTTACATTAAATTAATTAGTAAAACTATTGCAGATTCAGCAGTTTACTAAGAATTGGGTGCTAGTGAAGACTAGGAATCCTGCTCATAGCCCATGTACAATTCAACAATAGGTAGTCCACAGCACATTATAATTAAACCATTTTTATTAGAAACAGACTAAAAATAATGCAATGTTTCCGGGAATAATGCATGAATAAGGAGTTTCCTAGAAACATTGCATTATTTTTAGACTATTTCTAATAAAGATGGATTGTTTTATGGTACTGTGGACTACCTATTGTTGAATTGATTGAATTAGTAGCTTTCTCTAGTGATTAGTAGTTTATAGTGATATTACTTTCCTGAGATATGGTGAGTCCACAACGTCATCAATTGCTGTTGGTAATATCACTCCTGGCCAGCAGGAGGAGGCAAAGAGCACCACAGCAAAGCTGTTAAGTGTCACTCCCCTACCCACAATCCCCAGTCATTCTCTTTGCCTCTGTCAATGGAGGAGAGGAAAATTGGATTTGTTTGCTACAAGCAAGTTTTTTTGGTTCTAGCTGTACTCCACGTTAGTCCCTTCAGTAGGGCAGTGGTGGCTTTAAAGCAGTTAGGAAAACACAGTGAGGCCCACCTCACAAGTTCCTAACAGGTTGCTGCCCTAGTTTAGAAAGCCAGAGTAGGTTTACTCTGTTCTTACTTGTTTCACAGGTCTCTGTAAGGAGTGGCATCCTTCCACGCCGTGTGAGCTGTCCCCCTGCCAGACAGCGAGTTGTGCAGGTAAGTGCCTTTTTGTCTTCTGGGGCTAGGAGGCTGGCACTGAAGGGGTTACGCTGTAGAGCTGCCCGGTATCCCTGCAGCAATTATGGGACTAGTATCCTGGGGTAGGATCAATTTTGGCAGTGAGCAGGCACTTTTGTATTGTGACATGGAGACTAGGGGTTAAATCTCTTTGTGGCAATAAGGAGTTAACCCTGTTTTGGCTCATGAATTTCATTGCTTTGTGGCTGCGGTGTATTATGTCTAATACATAGTGACAATCGGAGACGTGCGCAGCTTATTTGTACAGTTTTTTTGTGTGCATATGTCTGCGGTCTCTTGCCGGCTCTGACGTAGCTCTGTCAGGCAGCGGCTTTTCCGATATGACTCTTCCGGGTTTGAAATTTGCGCTCTTTCTTGTGGCGCAGTTTCAATTACCGGTCATGTGACTTGTTTCTCCGCTCCTACAGACTATCGGAGCGGTCGTCTGCAGCTTCTTTTGGTGGAGTCCGGTGTGTACAACTCGATCAAAAGGCAGGTAGGCACCTCAGTCAAGGCTGTTGGTAGTAGTTTGCTGTCTGGTAGTATTTTATTGTCATTCAAATAGCTAGTTGATTGGGAGTCATACTCTATAAGCAGGGAGACAGTAATTTTTGCCTTCAGTCTAAAACGGCTGATAATTTACCTCATTTAAATAAAAGATTAAATGGAGGATTCTGCTATTATGGACAAGTGTCTCCTTTGTTTGGAGAATCTAGTTGGGCCACCATTGCAATTTTGTCTCCTGTATAGAGAGGACTTTGAAAAACAAAGATTACACTTTTTATTTCTGAACAGTCTCTTACGATGATGCTGTTCAGGCAATGCCACAGTTTTTTTGCTCAAGCGTTCCAAGCCTTAGTGTCATGACATACAGTGCCCTGATGTTCCTCTCAGTCTCCTGGAGGAGTTTATTTGCCTGCAGAAATTGCTGCCCAGGTATCTTCAGCGTTATCTGAGGCCTTATCTGCCTTTCCTATGCAAACAGGAAAACACAAGGGGAACATTAGAGGATCAGATGTTAAGGTTTCCGCTCCAACCTCTGCTACTCAGACCTCTCTCATAAGTCTGATGAGGAGGATACGTCGGTATCCTCTGAGGGTGAAATCTCAGATTCAGACAGTATAATTCCTTCATTTGATGCTGAAGTGGTATCCTTCAGATTTAAGCTTGAACACCTTTGTGTATTGTTAAAGGAGGTTTTAGCTACTTTGGACGACTCCGACCCGCCTGTCGCTGTCAACCCTAAGAAATAAAGTAAACTTAATAAATACTTTGATGTTACTTCCTCTGTGGAAGTGTTTCCTCTTACAGACCGTGCAATGGAGATTATTGCACAGGAATGGTAGAAGCCAGGGATTCCATTTTACCCATCTCCTGTTTTTAAAAAGATTTTTCCTGTCGCTGACTCCATTAAAGACACATGTCGTACAGTACCTAAGGTAGAAGGGGAAATCTCTACTCTGGCTAAGAGAACTACTATTCCTATAGAGGATAGCTTCTCTTTTAAGGATCCTATGGACAAACAGCTGGAGACTTATTTGAAGAAGATGTATGTTCATCAAGGCCTTCAGTGGCAACTGGCAGTTTGAATGGCCACGGTGTCCAGTGCGGCATCTTACTGGTTTGATGCTCTGTCTGAGTCTCTTCAGGTTGAGACTCATATGGAGGAAATCCAAGATAGGATTAAGGCTCTCAAGCTAGCCAATTTCTTTATTTCTGATGCCACCATGCAAATTATTAAGCTAGGAGCCAAGATATCTGGCTTTGCTGTGCTGGCCCGCAGGGCTTTGTGGCTGAAATCATGGTCCGCTTTTAGCGCTTCCTTACCAGGGTAAAACTTTGTTTGGCCCTGGCTTGGCAGAAATAATCTCTGACATTACTGGTGGGAAAGGGTCTTTTCTACCACAAGATAAGAAGAATAGATCTAAAGGACATCAAAGTAATTTTCGCACCTTTCGTAACCCCAAAGGAAAGTCTTCCTCTCCCTCTTCTAAGCAGCAACTCTCCAAGTCGTCTTGGAAACCCAATTAGTCTTGGTACAAGGGAAAGCAATCTATGAAGTCCGCAGCTGAGTCAGCATGAAGGAGTTGGTCCAGATCAAGTGGGGGGCAGACTTTCTCTGTTTTATCCAGCTTGGGGTATGAGATGTCCCAGATCCTTGGGCTGTGGAAATAGTGTCTCAGGGTTACAAAATAGAATTCAAGACTTTTCCTCCCAGGGGCAGATTTCTTCTCTCAAGATTATCTGCAGACCAGATAAGAGAGGCATTCTTGAATTGCATTCAGGACCTTTCTTCCCTGGGGATAATGGTTCCTGTTCCAATCTGTTTATGGTTCCCAAAAAAGAGGGAACTTTTCGCCCTATTTTAGACCTAAAGTGTCTAAACAAGTTTCTCAGGGTACCATCCTTCAAGATGGAGACCATTCGGTCCATTCTCTCCTTAGTACAAGAGGGTCAGTTTGACGACCATAGACCTGAAGGATGCGTATCTTCATTTGCCTATTCACAGGGATCATCACAAGTACCTGAGATTCGCCTTTCTAGACAAACACTTTCAGTTTCTTGCTCTTCCGTTTGGCCTTGCCACAGCTCCCAGAATATTTTCAAAGTTTCTGGGGGCTCTCTTGGCAGTGATCAGGGCTCGGGGAATTGCAGTGGCACCTTACCTGGACGACATATTGGTTCAGGCGCCATCTTTTCAACAAGCAAACTCTCATACAGAGACCTTGTTTTTTTCTACGTTCCCACGGCTGGAAAGTGAATCTGGAAAATAGTTCCCTTGTTCCAGCTACAATGGTGGTTTTCTTAGAGACCGTAATAGATTCCCTGTCTATGAAAAATTTTCTGACGTAGTTTGGAAAATCTAAAATTCTCTCCTCTTGCCTCTCTACAGTCTACTGTTCGGCCACCAGTGGCTCAATGTATTGAGGTAATTGGTCTGATGGTTGCTTCCATGGACATCATTCCCTTTGCTTGATTCCATTTGTGAGCACTACAGATATGTATGCTCAGACAATGGAACAGGGACCATTCGGATCTCTCTCACAGGATAGATCTAGATCAGTCGACAAGAGACTCTCTCCCATGGTGGTGCTCTCAGGAGCATCTATCTTAAGGCACATGCTTCTGGAGACCTTCCTGGGTCATTGTAACCACGAACGCCAGCCTGCTGGGCTGGGGAGCAGTCCTGAACTTGTTAAAACCGCAGGGTCTGTGGACATGGGAGGAGTCTCCTCTCCCCATAAATATCTTGGAGTTGAGATCGATTTACAATGCTCTGATAGCGTGGCCTCTCTTGTCCTTAGCCTGGTTTATCAGATTCCAGTCGGACAATATCACCTCTGTGGCTTACATCAACCACCAGGGAGAAACTTGGAGTTCTTTAGCCATGAAGGAGGTGTCTCCGATTATTCAGTGGGCGGAAGCGGACTTTCTAAGCAGGCAGACTTTTAATCCCTGGGAGTGGGCATTCCATCCGGAAGTGTTCCCCAGGTTAACCCTCAAATGGGGGATGCCAGAGTTGGATCTGATGGCATCTCGACAGAACGCCAAGCTTCCGAGGTACAGTTCAAGGTCAAGAGATCCTCAGGCCGCCCTAATAGATGCTCTTGCGGTAACTTGAGTTTTCAGTCTAGCATACCTGTTTCCTCCGTTTGCTCTCCTTCCACTAATCATTGCTCATATCAAACAGGAGAAAGCATCGATAATTCTAATAGCTCCCGTGTGGCCTCGCAGGACCTAGTGAGGATGTCATCTCTTCCTCCTCGAATGCTGCCTCTGAGGAAGGACCTTCTAACTCGGGGTCCATTCCTTCATCCACATCTCGTTTCTCTGAAACTGACTGCTTGGAGATTGAATGCTTAGTTCTGTCGGTCATTGAGACTATGTTTCAGGCTCGCAAGCCTGTTACTAGAAAGATTTATCATAAGATATGGCGTAAATATCTTTATTGGTGTGAATCTAAGGGCTACTCTTGGAGTAGGGTCAGGATTCCTAGGATTTTGTCTTTCCTCCAGGAAGATCTGGAGAAAGGTTTGTCAGACATTTTTCTAAAGGGTCAGATTTTTGCATTATCTGTTTTGTTACATAAGCATCTGGCGGATATGCCAGATGTTCAATCCTTTTGTCTGGCCCTCGTCAGAATCAGGCCTGTCTTTAAGTCTGTTGCTCCTTCTTGGGAGTTTTAACTTGGTTCTTATGATTTTGCAGCAGACTCCATTTGAGCCTTTACATTCCATAGATATTAAGTTGTTATCTTGGAAGGTTTTGTTTCTTGTTGCTATTTCTTCTGCTCGGAGGGTCTCAGAGCTCTCAGCCCTACAGTGTGATTTGCATTATCTTATCTTTCATGCTGATAAGGCGGTTCTTCATACTAAGCTGGGTTTTCTTCCTAAAGTGGTTTCTGGTAGAAATATTAACCAGGAAATCGTTTTTCCTTCTCTATGTCCTAATCCTTCTTCTCATAGGGAACGTTTGTTGCACAACTTGGATGTGAACTACAAGCGACTAAGTATTTTCGTCAGTCCTCTGCCTTGTTAGTTTGCTTCTCTGGAAAGCTTAAGTGTCAGAAGGCTACTGCTACTTCTCTTTCTCTATGGTTGAGAAGTATAATCTGTTTTGCTTATGAGACTGCTTGACAGCAGCCTCCTGAGTGAATAACAGCTCATTCCACTGGGGCTGTTTTGTCTTCTTGGGCTTTCAAAAATGAAGCTTCTGTGGAACAGACTTGCAAGGCTGCAACTTGGTCCTCTCTGCATACTTTTTCCAAATTTGATACTTTTGTCTCGACTGAGGCTTCTTTTGGGAGAGAGGTTCTTCAAGCGGTGGTGCCTTCTGTTTAGGTTGCCTATCTTGGTTTCCCTCCCTAATCATCTGTGTCCTCTAGCTTGGGTATTGGTACCCAACAGTAATTCATGACGTTGTGGACTCACCATATCTTAGGAAAGAAAACAAAATTTATGCTTACCTGATAAATTTCTTTCTTTCCGTATATGGTGAGTCCACGACCCCACCTGTAAATTTAAGACAGTGTTTTTGAATAAACCTCAGGCACCTCTACACCTTTTGTGTTATTCCTTGTTTCCATTTCCCTTCGGTCGAATGACTGGGGATTGTGGGAAGGGGAGTGACACTTAAAGTGAAAATAAATCCTAGCGTTTTACAAACGCTAGGATTTACTATTGAAACAAATAAAGGGCACTTTCATTCATGAAGTATAAGATACTTCATGTAGAAAGCTCCTTTATTTGATTCAATCGATCGCCACTCTTAGCTCCTACAGCAGAGCACGGCTAAAAAAATTTTTGACTAAGAAGTGACGTTTTCACCTCTTAGCCAATAGCAGTGCGGTAAATCCGGCTCCCATGGGCGCCAAGCCGGATTTACCGCACGGCTATTGGCTAAGAGGTGAAAATGTCACTTTTTAGCCGTGGGCGGCTGTAGAAACTAAAAACGGCAAACGAATCAAATAAAGGAGCTTTCTACATGAAGTATCTTATACTTCATGAATAAAAATGCCCTTTTATTTGTTTCAATAGTAAAACCTCGTGTTTGTAAAACGCTGATTTACTTAAATTTTAACAGCTTTGCTGTGTTGCTCTATGCCGCCTCCTGCTGGCCAGGAGTGATATTCCCCACAGTAATTGATGACGTAGTGGAAAGAGAAATTTTTCAGGTAAGCATAAATTTTGTTTTTTTTACAGATTTGCATGTATATTATATCAATATCTTATATCATATCCATATATATATGGCCCTGACAACTTTGGAGATTGATATCTGTGCATGTTTAAAGGGACAGTAAAGTCAAAATTAAACTTTCATGATTCAAATAGAGCATGCCATTTTAAACATCTTTCCAGTTTTCTTCTGTTACCAAATTTGCTTCAGTCTCTTTGAATCTTTTATTGAAGAGTAAAACTAGGTAGGAGCTCAGGAGTGTGCATGTGTCTTTAGTACTCTATGGCAGCAGTGTTTTGCAACATTATTTGTAGCTAAGAGCTCAGAAGTGTGCACATGTCTTTAGTACTCTTTGGCAGCAGTGTTTTTTGTAACATTTATTTGTAGCTTTGTATTCCGATGGTGCAAAACACTGCTGCCATAGAGCACTTAAGACTTGTGCACGCTCCTCAGCTCTTATGAGCCTACCTAGTTTTACTCTTCAATAAAAGATAGCAAAATAACAAAGTAAATTTGATAACCAAAGTAAATTGGAAATGTGTTTAAAATTGCATGCTCTATCTGAATCAGGAAAGTTTAATTTTGACTTGACTGTCCCTTTAAGTGTTTGTTATAGACCAGAACTGCACAAACTGTGGTCCGCAGACAACATCCAGCCCACCAAATTTTTATATATGGACTCCTTTAATACTTTAAAATATAAACATGTATAATTTGTAACACAATTTCTCCAACATTGGTGTGTCCGGTCCACAGCGTCATCCATAACTTGTGGGAATATTCTCTTCCCCAACAGGAAATGGCAAAGAGCACAGCAAAAGCTGTCCATATAGTCCCTCCTAGGCTCCGCCCACCCCAGTCATTCTCTTTGCCGTTGCACAGGCAGCATCTCCACGGAGATGGTGAAGAGTATGTGGTGTTTAGTTGTAATTTTTTTATTCTACTATCAAGAGTTTGTTATTTTAAAATAGTGCTGGTATGTACTATTTACTCTGAAACAGAAAAAGATGAAGAGTTCTGTTTGTGAGAGGAATATGATTTTAGCAGCAGTAACTAAAATCGTTTGCTGTTTCCACATAGGACTGTTGAGATGAAATAACTTCAGTTGGGGGGAAACAGCAGACTTTTCTGCTTAAGGTATGACTAGCCATATTTCTAACAAGACTGTGTAATGCTGGAAGGCTGTCATTTCCCCTCATGGGGACCGGTAAGCCATTTTCTTAGTCTCAAACAGAATAAAGGGCTTAATATGGGCTATGAAACTGGTAGACACTTTTATGGGCAAGATCGATTGCTTTATTTGGGCATTTTATACAGCTTGATGTTGAAATTCACACTTATAAACTTTGGGGAACGTTTTTTTACGTCAGGCACTGGTTTAGACACCTTTCCAGTCAGGAAGGGCCTTCCCTGTAGTAGGCTGAGCCTCATTTTCGCGCCATTATTGCGCAGTTACTTTTGAGAGCAGGACATGCAGCTGCATGTGTGTGGGTCTGAAAGTAGTTGAAAAGGTTCCTAGAAGGCTTCATTTGGTATCGTATTCCCCCCTGGGTTTGGTAAAGTCGCAGCAAAGGCTGTAGCTGGGACTGTAGAGGGGTTAAATCTGTAACCGGCTCCGGTTTCCTCATTTTAAGGGTTAAAGGTCTGAAATTTGGGGTGCAATGCTTTGAATACTTTAAGACACTGTGGTGAAAATTTGAACAATTCCTTCATAGTTTTTCACATATTCAGTAATAAAGTGTGCCCTGTTTAAAATTTAAAGAGACAGTAACGGTTTTGTTTTAAAACGGTTTTTGTACTTTATTGACAAGTTTAAGCCTGTTTAACATGTCTGTGCCTTCAGATAAACTATGTTCTGTATGTATGGAAGCCAATGTGTCTCCCCCTTCAAAATTGTGTGATAATTGTGCCATAGCGGCCAAACAAAGTAAGGACAGTACTGCCACAGATAGTAAAGTTGCCCAAGATGATTCATCAGATTAAGGGAGTAGACATAGTTCTACATCATCTCCTTCTGTGTCTACACCAGTTTTGCCCACGCAGGAGACCCCTAGTACTTCTAGCGCGCCAATGCTTGTTACTATTCAACAATTGACGGCAGTAATGGATAACTCCATAGCAAATATTTTATCCAAAATGCCTGCATTTCAGAGAAAGCGTGATTGCTCTGTTTTAAACACTGTAGAGCAGGAGGGCGCTGATGATAATTGCTCTGTCATACCCTCACACCAATCTGAAGGGGCCATGAGGGAGGTTTTGTCAGATGGGGAAATTTCAGATTCAGGTAGAATTTCTCAACAGGCAGAACCTGATGTTGTGACATTTAAATTTAAATTAGAGCATCTCCGCGCACTGCTTAAGGAGGTGTTATCTACTCTGGATGATTGTGACAACCTGGTAATTCCAGAAAATTTGTGCAAGATGGACAAGTTCCTAGAGGTTCCGGTGCACCCCGACGCTTTTCCTATACCCAAGCGGGTGGCGGACATAGTGAATAAGGAGTGGGAGAATCTCGGCATACCTTTTGTCCCCCCTCCTATATTTAAGAAATAATTTCCTATGGTCGACCCCATAAGGTCGAGGGGGCAGTTTCTACACTAGCCAAGCGCACTACTATTCCTATCGAGGATAATTGTGCTTTCAAAGATCCTATGGATAAAAAATTGGAGGGTTTGCTTAAAAAGATTTTTGTACAGCAAGGTTACCTCCTGCAACCTATTTTGTGCATTATTCCTGTCACTACAGCAGCGTGGTTCTGGTTCGAGGAACTAGAAAAGTCGCTCAGTCGAGAGACTCCGTATGAGGAGGTTATGGACAGAGTTCACGCACTTAAGTTAGCTAATTCCTTTATTTTAGATGCAGCTTTGCAGTTGGCTAGATTAGCGGCGAAAAATTCAGGGTTTGCAATTGTGGCGCGCAGAGCGCTCTCGCTAAAGTCTTGGTCAGCGGATGTATCTTCCAAGACAAAATTGCTTAATATCCCCTTCAAGGGTAAAACTCTTTTTGGGCCAGAATTGAAAGAGATTATCTCAGACATCACTGGGGGTAAGGGCCACGCCCTCCCACAAGATAGGCCTTTCAAAGCCAAGAATAAGTCTAATTTTCGTTCCTTTCGCAATTTCAGGAACGGACCGGCCTCCAACTCTGCAGCCTCTAGACAAGAGGGTAATGCTTCGCAAACCAAACCAGCTTGGAAACCGATGCAAGGCTGGAACAAGGGTAAGCAGGCCAAGAAGCCTGCTGCTGCTAACAAAACAGCATGAAGGAGTAGCCCCCGATCCGGGACCGGATCTAGTAGGGGGCAGACTCTCTCTTCGCTCAGGCTTGGGCAAGAGATGTTCAGGATCCCTGGGCACTAGAAATAGTTTCTCAGGGTTATCTTCTGGAATTCAAGGAACTACCCCCAAGGGGAAGGTTCCACATGCCTCACTTATCTTCAAACCAAATAAAGAGACAGACATTCTTACATTGTGTAGAAGACCTGTTAAAAATGGGAGTGATACACCCAGTTCCAACCGTGGAACAAGGAATGGGGTTTTACTCAAATCTGTTTGTAGTTCCCAAAAAAGAGGGAACTTTCAGACCAATTCTGGATTTAAAGATCCTAAACAAATTTCTCAGAGTGCCATCGTTCAAAATGGAAACCATTCAAACGATTTTACCTACAATCCAGGAGGGTCAATTTATGACTACCGTGGATCTAAAGGATGCGTATCTACATATTCCTATCCACAAAGATCATCATCAGTTCCTAAGGTTTGCCTTTCTGGACAAACATTACCAGTTTGTGGCTCTCCCATTCGGGCTAGCCACTGCTCCAAGGATTTTCACAAAGGTACTCGGGTCCCTTCTAGCGGTTCTAAGACCAAGGGGCATTGCAGTGGCACCTTACTTGGACAACATTCTGATACAAGCGTCGTCTCTTTCAAAGGCAAAGGCTCACACAGACATCGTTCTGGCCTTTCTCAGATCTCACGGATGGAAAGTGAACATAGAAAAGAGTTCCCTGTCTCCGTCGACAAGAGTTCCTTTCTTGGGGACAATAATAGATTCTTTAGAAATGAAGATTTTCCTGACAGATGTCAGAAAGTCAAAACTTCTAAACGCTTGTCAAGTTCTTCATTCTGTTCCACGTCCTTCCATAGCTCAGTGCATGGAAGTAGTAGGGTTGATGGTTGCAGCAATGGACATAGTTCCTTTTGCGCAAATTCATCTAAGACCATTACAACTGTGCATGCTGAAACAGTGGAATGGGGACTATACAGACTTGTCTCCAGTGATTCAAGTAGATCAGAAGACCAGAGACTCACTCCGTTGGTGGCTAACCCAGGACCACCTGTCCCAGGGAATGAGTTTCCGCAGACCAGAGTGGGTCATCGTCACGACCGACGCCAGTCTAGTGGGCTGGGGCGCGGTCTGGGACTCCCTGAAGGCTCAGGGGCTATGGTCTCGGGAAGAGTCTCATCTCCCAATAAACATTCTGGAACAGAGCGATATTCAATGCTCTCAGGGCTTGGCCTCAACTAGCAAAGGCCAGATTCATAAGATTCCAATCAGACAACATGACGACTATTGCTTACATCAATCATCAGGGGGGAACAAGGAGTTCCCTGGCGATGAGAGAAGTGACCAAAATCATAAAATGGGTGGAGGATCACTCCTGCCACCTATCTGCGATCCACATCCCAGGAGTGGAAAACTGGGAGGCGGATTATCTGAGTCGTCAGACATTCCATCCAGGGGAGTGGGAACTCCACCCGGAGATCTTTGCCCAGTTGATTCAATTATGGGGTATTCCAGACATGGATCTGATGGCGTCTTGTCAGAACTTCAAGGTTCCTTGCTACGGGTCCAGATCCAGGGATCCCAAGGCGACTCTAGTGGATGCATTATAGTAGCGCCTTGGACCTTCAACCTAGCCTATGTGTTTCCACCGTTTCCTCTCATTCCCATGCTGGTAGCCAGGATCAAGCAGGAGAGGGCCTCAGTGATCTTGATAGCTCCTGCGTGGCCACGCAGGACTTGGTATGCAGACCTGGTGAATATGTCATCGGCTCCACCATGGAAGCTACCTTTTGAGACAGGATCTTCTAGTACAAGGTCCATTCGAACATCCAAATCTAGTTTCCCTTCAGCTAACGGCTTGGAAATTGAACGCTTGATTTTATCTAAGCGTGGGTTTTCGAATTCTGTAATAGATACTCTGATACAAGCCAGAAAACCTGTAACTAGGAAGATTTACCATAAAATATGGAAAAGATATATCTGTTGGTGTGAATCCAAGGGATTCTCATGGAGTAAGATCAAAATTCCTAGGATCCTTTCCTTTCTCCAAGAAGGTTTGGATAAGGGATTATCAGCGAGTTCTCTAAAGGGACAGATTTCTGCTTTATCTGTCTTATTATACAAACGACTGGCAGCTGTGCCTGATGTTCAAGCTTTTGTTCAGGCTTTGGTCAGGATCAAGCCTGTTTACAGACCTTTGACTCCTCCCTGGAGTCTGAATTTAGTTCTTTCAGTTCTTCAAGGGGTTCCGTTTGAACCTCTACATTCCATAGATATCAAAATGTTATCTTGGAAAGTTCTGTTTTTGGTTGCTATTTCTTCTGCTAGAAGAGTTTCTGAGTTATCTGCTTTGCAGTGTAATCCGCCCTATCTGGTGTTCCATTCAGATAAGGTTGTTTTGCGTACTAAACCTGGTTTCCTTCCAAAGGTTGTTTCCAACAAGAATATTAACCAGGAAATAGTTGTGCCTTCTTTGTGTCCGAATCCAGTTTTAAAGAAGGAACGTTTGTTACACAATCTAGACGTAGTTTGTGCTTTAAAGTTTTATTTAGAAGCAACAAAGGATTTCAGACAAACTTCTTCTCTGTTTGTCGTTTATTCTGGCAAGAGGAGAGGTCAAAAAATCTACTGCTACCTCTCTCCTTTTGGCTGAAAAGCATCATCCGATTGGCTTACGAGACTGCCGGACGGCAGCCTCCTGAACGCGTCACAGCTCACTCTACTAGGGCTGTGGCTTCCACATGGGCCTTCAAGAACGAGGCTTCTGTTGATCAGATATGTAAGGCAGCGACTTGGTCTTCCCTGCACACTTTTGCCAAATTCTACAAATTTGATACTTTTGCTTCTTCGGAGGCTATTTTTGGGAGAAAGGTTTTGCAAGCCGTGGTGCATTCCGTTTAGGCAACCTCATTGGCTCCCTCCCTTCATCCGTGTCCTAAAGCTTTGGTATTGGTTCCCACAAGTTATGGATGACGCCGTGGACCGGACACACCAATGTTGGAGAAAACAGAATTTATGCTTACCTGATAAATTACTTTCTCCAACGGTGTGTCCGGTCCACGGCCCGCCCTGATTTTTTAATCAGGTTTGATGAATTTCTTTCTCTAACTACAGTCACCACGGCACCCTATAGTTTCTCCTGTTTTTTTTCTCCTGTCCGTCGGTCAAATGACTGGGGTGGGCGGAGCCTAGGAGGGACTATATGGACAGCTTTTGCTGTGCTCTTTGCCATTTCCTGTTGGGGAAGAGAATATTCCCACAAGTTATGGATGACGCCGTGGACCGGACACACCGTTGGAGAAAGTAATTTATCAGGTAAGCATAAATTCTGTTTTTTTAATTTGTGTAGTAATTATCTTTAGCATAAGTGGGAATATAATGCCCTCAGCAAATCCGGCCATTAGTGACCAGCCTTCATTTATATGGGACCTAGACCCTAAAATTTCTTTGTCCTAAAACTATTTAAACACCATTATGTTTCTCTCATGTTTTCTTTTTCTCTCTTTTAGATAATTCATCCATTCTAAAGATCTCCCTAAAACATAATAATAAAGCCTTGGCGCGTGCTCTCACTGCTGAAAAAGAGAAGGCAAGGAGGTTGGAAAACGATAAAATGTTCCTTCAGAAGGAAGTGAAGATGCTTCACTTTCAAAATGCTCTTTTACGGCAGAACTTATGTCTTGTGGTAAATCAATTAATTAATCTGGGCTTAAAGGGCCGTAATAGTAAAAAATGTCATGCTCAAATTTGTTAGAGAATGTATTTTAAACACTAGCGACCATGCACTACTATGTGTTTAACTTTTTTGACCCATGTTATAGTGAGAGATGCTATTAAAAGTGAGGTCTGGTATTTTAGTGTTAGGTGAATTGAAGAGTTATGCTAGCAGAATAGTAACAGAACACATTTCCTACTATGGATGTAAATTACAGACTCCTTGTATATTGTTATTTCTGAGTTTGCATTGTGTGAAACATAGTTAGTAAGGATATATTAGGAGGGATAAATGATTTTTGGCATTAAAGCCTAGTGCTGAATTAGACACTATGTGAATGATATATAATAGGGAACTAATAAAACACTTTATTAACATATATACTGAAAAAAAGACAAACAAGGTCAAATTGGATCATCAGAGAAAAGGGTATATGACTTCCATTACTCTCTCTCTCTCTCTCTCTCTCTCTCTCTCTCTCTCTCTCTCTCTCTCTCTCTCTCTCTCTCTCTCTCTCTCTCTCTCTCTATATATATATATATATATATATATATATATATATATATATATATATATCTATATATATATCTATATATCTATATATATATATATATATATATATATATATATATATATATATATATAATCTAATAATGATCCAAATGAAAATTAAAAATGGGCTATGTGGCCAAATATGGCGTGTGGGTACTCAGTGTCATTAAGGTATGTGATAAGGGTAGCAACAAATTCATCCAATGCATACAGGTCTATGCGCTCAAAGGCGACCTACCTGCGTACTGCTGTGATTGAACCCAGTCAGCCGATTGCTAGCTACAAACCCTAATCTTAACCACACACCAAACACATCAAAGTGAAGAACTGTGTAAAACACATCAAAGTGAAGATATAATAAATATTGGTATTATACTCTCTGCGTATACCAAGCACATTATAGTGAAGAAATATCTCATATTCATATCATATCATTTTACTGAAGCCTACCGCGCACATTAAAGTGAAGAAATATAAAATATAAATGTCATGCTCCTATATATTAGTTACACACTCTGCAAGCGTTTGTTATTATATTATCACTTTCGCTTAATGTCTAAACTCAGACATCGACATTCAAATGTAACTGAATTCAATCTCAGTGTATATATTCACTAACTGAGACCGTTGGTTTACATAACCATGTCATTCAAGCATTCATCGATATAAGTGTCAGTGGATTGTGTGTTAATATCGAGTATCTATCTTATCTTAGAGTATAGCGATATTATTCTGAATTGAGTTTGAACGGTTAGCTTATTCAAATGATTATGCTCAATGTCAGCAGTGTCAAAACCGCTATGAATATTCTATTGAGGCATTGGTAAAGTAAATAAGTTCAATAAGTAAATAAGTTCAACAGTGTATCCTAGAGAGAGATCACGGCCCACACGCTCGTGTTAAAGCCACGCCCACCGATACGTGACTTCGTCAGGGTATAGGGGCTGGCCCTGCCCTTCGGTTCGTCTTTTCTAGTCACCCGTTACCATGGTGATATGGACGTTTGCGGAAGTGTTTACCCGCAATAGAATGGCTACCAATCTGTTTCTATTTGTAATCGACTCTTTATTGAAAAATAGGTTGTGCCACGTCTATCTTGAAAAACCTCACATATATTTGTATATATGTATCTGTCCAGGTATAATCTGGGTCTGAAAATAATACGTAGGTTAATATTCGTCGTGTTCAGTATTACGCAATAAAAATTGCATTTGGAGGTTATGTTCGTAGCTTACACAGGGTTTCATAATTTTTATATCTCAGATGATTTCAGTATTAGTTACTCTTTCATATTGGGCTTACTGCTGAATGTTGCCCCTGATGAGAAACTCGTCGACATTGTATAAATTACAGAATATAGATTCAATTTTAATAGATGTTTCATATTAATAAGAAATATACAGAATGTGTATTTTATCAATCTCAAAATAAATAAAGATGGTATTTAATCCAGTTGTTTCCAAAAATGGTTATTAGAATGAAAGGGTTGAAGAGAATCTATGTAACTAGTGGGGAGCTACATTATCACAAAATAACACGTATATGAAGAATGCATTGTTGTAGCCAGTTGCTTATATGTCTAAACATATCCCTTTAATATATCAGCTACATATTTTTGTTATGCTGGATCTACTTGATTACATATTTATCCTGTCAGGTGTAACATCAGAACAACAATTTTAGGACAAGTATATTTCTTAATTACCAAGCCTCTATTACAAAAAGCTTTTATATGAAATCGCTTCATTTAGGCCTTTTGGTGATGCAGATTGTAACTCATGTATCCATCTACACTCTTTTTGTAAAAGCATTGTATTAACATCCCCTCTCCTTCCTTTTAATTTAATTTGTTCAATAGCAAAGAAATAAACTTGGTATTTGTTGTCTTTATGTATAGTATTCATGTGTTTGGCCACTGGTACATTTCGGTCCCATTTTATATCACCCACAAGTTCTAATACTCTTGTGCGTAGTTCTCTTGAAGTTTCGCCTACATAGATTAGGGAGCATTTACACATGGCTACATATATCACTCCCTTCGTCCTACAATTCATAAAATCGTGTATAGGATAGCATTTTCCTGTCTTAGGGTGTTCAAATGTTTTTAAAGGGGACATATTCTTACATGCTTTACAATGGCCACATTTGAAAAAGCCTTTTGTTTCTTGTAGCCAAGTTCTCTGCTTATATTGAGTAAAGTGGCTATTTGTTAAGATGTCTTTGAGATTCTGAGATCTTCTGTTTGTTATTGTAGGTTTTTCTGTAATTACTTCTGACAGGTCAGAATCTTCCTTTAGCACATGCCAGTGCTTTTGGAAAATGTGTCGAATTTTACTGTTCTTTTCATCAAAAGCCCCTATCATTCTAATTGGATTCGTAGTAGTATGTTCCTTGACATCAGTATTTTCCTGTATTAGTGATGGTCTGTCTAATGCCTTCGCTCTCTGATATGCCCTTTTTAGACACCTATTAGGATAACCTCTTGCTTTGAATCTATACCTGAGCTCTTTTGCTTCTAATTCAAAAGCCTCCAAGGTACTACAATTACGTCTCGCCCTGAGGTACTGTCCAAAGGGGATACCCATTTTTTGGGTGATAGCTCTCCCAACTTAAGAGGCTATTGGTAGATGTTTCCTTTCTAAACAACTTAGTGCTTAGGGATCCATCATTTTCTTTTTTGATTTCGAGATCCAAAAAGGAAATACTTACATCCTCAATACTAGAGGTATAGTGCATGCCGTGGGCATTGTCATTGAGCCAACACATAAAGGCCAAAAAGTCACCTTTAGTGCCTGTCCATAGTGTCAGCACGTCATCAATGTAGCGGATATACAAGTCCATATACTTCATAAATGGATTTACATCCTGGTTTAGAACATGAGTATGTTCTATCCACCCTAAGAACAAGTTCGCATAAGTGGGTGCACAGCAAGTGCCCATTGCTGTGCCCCTTTTTTTTTTGCTGACATTGAGCATAATCATTTGAATAAGCTAACCGTTCAAACTCAATTCAGAATAATATCGTTATACTCTAAGATAAGATAGATACTCGATATTAACACACAATCCACTAACACTTATATCGATGAATGCTTGAATGACATGGTTATGTAAACCAACGGTCTCAGTTAGTGAATATATACACTGAGATTGAATTCAGTTACATTTGAATGTGGATGTCTGAGTTTAGACATTAAGCGAAAGTGATAATATAATAACGAACGCTTGCAGAGTGTGTAACTAATATATAGGAGCATGACATTTATATTTCTTCACTTTAATGTGCGCGGTAGGCTTCAGTAAAATTATATGAATATGAGATATTTCTTCACTATAATGTGCTTGGTATACGCAGAGTATAATACCAATATTTATTATATCTTCACTTTGATGTGTTTTACACAGTTCTTCACTTTGATGTGTTTGCTAGCTAGAAACCCTAATCTTAATCACACACCAATCGGCTGACTGGGTTCAATCACAGCAGTACGCAGGTAGGAGGTCGCCTTTGAGCGCATAGACCTGTATGCATTGGATGAATTTGTTGCTACCCTTATCACATACCTTAATGACACTATAAGTACCCACACGCCATGTTTGGCCACATAGCCCATTTTTAAGTCTGTTTTTAATTTTCATTTGGATCATTATTAGATATATATAGAGTAATGGAAGTCATATACCCTTTTCTCTGATGATCCAATTTGATCTTGTTTGTCTTTTTTTCAGTATATATGTTAATAAAGTGTTTTATTATTTCCCTATTATAAAACATAGTTAGTACTCTGATATTTGTCTTTCTCCTCACAGTGCTTTAAAATATTTGTGTTTTTTTTAAGTACTGAGTTTCTAAATACAATCTAAACAGTTAAAATGGTATTTCTCCAACATAGGTGTGTCCGGTCCACGGCGTCATCCTTACTTGTGGGATATTCTCTTCCCCAACAGGAAATGGCAAAGAGCCCAGCAAAGCTGGTCACATGATCCCTCCTAGGCTCCGCCTACCCCAGTCATTCTCTTTGCCGTTGTACAGGCAACATCTCCACGGAGATGGCTTAGAGTTTTTTAGTGTTTAACTGTAGTTTTTATTCTTCAATCAAGAGTTTGTTATTTTAAAATAGTGCTGGTATGTACTATTTACTCTGAAACAGAAAAGAGATGAAGATTTCTGTTTGTAAGAGGAAAATGATTTTAGCAACCGTTACTAAAATCGATGGCTGTTCCACACAGGACTGTTGAGAGGAATTAACTTCAGTTGGGGGAACAGTGAGCAGACTTTTGCTGCTTGAGGTATGACACATTCTAACAAGACGATGTAATGCTGGAAGCTGTCATTTTCCCTATGGGATCCGGTAAGCCATTTTTATTACAGAGTAAATAAGGGCTTCACAAGGGCTTGTTAAGACTGTAGACATTTTCTGGGCTAAATCGATTCATATATAACATATTTAGCCTTGAGGAATCATTTAATATGGGTATTTTTGTAAAATAATATCGGCAGGCACTGTTTTTAGACACCTTATTCTCTAGGGGCTTTCCCTAATCATAGGCAGAGCCTCATTTTCGCGCCGGTATTGCGCACTTGTTTTTGAGAAGCATGACATGCAGTCGCATGTGTGAGGAGCTCTGATACATAAAAAAGACTTTCTGAAGGCGTCATTTGGTATCGTATTCCCCTTTGGGCTTGGTTGGGTCTCAGCAAAGCAGATACCAGGGACTGTAAAGGGGTTAAAGATAAAAACGGCTCCGGTTCCGTTATTTTAAGGGTTAAAGCTTCCAAATTTGGTGTGCAATACTTTTAAGGCTTTAAGACACTGTGGCGAAATTTTGGTGAATTTTGAACAATTCCTTCATACTTTTTCGCAATTGCAGTAATAAAGTGTGTTCAGTTTAAAATTTAAAGTGACAGTAACGGTTTTATTTTAAAACGTTTTTTGTACTTTGTTATCAAGTTTATGCCTGTTTAACATGTCTGAACTACCAGATAGACTGTGTTCTGAATGTGGGGAAGCCAAGGTTCCTTCTCATTTAAATAGATGTGATTTATGTGACACTGAAAATGATGCCCAAGATGATTCCTCAAGTGAGGGGAGTAAGCATGGTACTGCATCATTCCCTCCTTCGTCTACACCAGTCTTGCCCACTCAGGAGGCCCCTAGTACATCTAGCGCGCCAATACTCCTTACTATGCAACAATTAACGGCTGTAATGGATAATTCTATCAAAAACATTTTAGCCAAAATGCCCACTTATCAGCGTAAGCGCGACTGCTCTGTTTTAGATACTGAAGAGCATGAGGACGCTGATGATAATGGTTCTGATATGCCCCTACACCAGTCTGAGGGGGCCAGGGAGGTTTTGTCTGAGGGAGAAATTTCAGATTCAGGGAAAATTTCTCAACAAGCTGAACCCGATGTGATTACATTTAAATTTAAGTTGGAACATCTCCGCGCTCTGCTTAAGGAGGTGTTATCCACTCTGGATGATTGTGAGAATTTGATCATCCCAGAGAAACTATGTAAAATGGACAAGTTCCTAGAGGTCCCGGGGCCCCCAGAAGCTTTTCCTATACCCAAGCGGGTGGCGGACATTGTAAATAAAGAATGGGAAAGGCCCGGTATACCTTTCGTCCCTCCCCCCATATTTAAAAAATTGTTTCCCATGGTCGACCCCAGAAAGGACTTATGGCAGACAGTCCCCAAGGTCGAGGGGGCGGTTTCTACTTTAAACAAACGCACCACTATACCCATAGAAGATAGTTGTGCTTTCAAAGATCCTATGGATAAAAAATTAGAAGGTTTGCTTAAAAAGATGTTTGTTCAGCAAGGTTACCTTCTACAACCAATTTCATGCATTGTCCCTGTCACTACAGCCGCGTGTTTCTGGTTCGATGAGCTAGAAAAGGCGATCGATAGTGATTCTCCTCCTTATGAGGAGATTATGGACAGAATCCGTGCTCTCAAATTGGCTAATTCTTTCACCCTAGACGCCACTTTGCAATTGGCTAGGTTAGCGGCGAAAAATTCTGGGTTTGCTATTGTGGCGCGCAGAGCGCTTTGGTTGAAATCTTGGTCAGCGGATGCGTCTTCCAAGAACAAATTGCTTAACATTCCTTTCAAGGGGAAAACGCTGTTTGGCCCTGACTTGAAAGAGATTATCTCTGATATCACTGGGGGTAAGGGCCACGCCCTTCCTCAGGATAGGTCTTTCAAGGCCAAAAATAAACCTAATTTTCGTCCCTTTCGTAGAAACGGACCAGCCCCAAGTGCTACGTCCTCTAAGCAAGAGGGTAATACTTCTCAAGCCAAGCCAGCCTGGAGACCAATGCAAGGCTGGAACAAGGGAAAGCAGGCCAAGAAGCCTGCCACTGCTACCAAGACAGCATGAAATGTTGGCCCCCGATCCGGGACCGGATCTGGTGGGGGGCAGACTCTCTTTCTTCGCTCAGGCTTGGGCAAGAGATGTTCTGGATCCTTGGGCACTAGAAATAGTCTCCCAAGGTTATCTTCTGGAATTCAAGGGGCCTCCCCCAAGGGGGAGGTTCCACAGGTCTCAATTGTCTTCAGACCACATAAAGAGACAGGCATTCTTACATTGTGTAGAAGACCTGTTAAAAATGGGAGTGATTCATCCTGTTCCATTAGGAGAACAAGGGATGGGGTTCTACTCCAATCTGTTCGTAGTTCCCAAAAAAGAGGGAACGTTCAGACCAATCTTGGATCTCAAGATCCTAAACAAGTTTCTCAAGGTTCCATCGTTCAAAATGGAAACCATTCGAACAATTCTTCCTTCCATCCAGGAAGGTCAATTCATGACCACGGTGGATTTAAAGGATGCGTATCTACATATTCCTATCCACAAGGAACATCATCGGTTCCTAAGGTTCGCATTCCTGGACAAGCATTACCAGTTCGTGGCACTTCCTTTCGGATTAGCCACTGCTCCAAGGATTTTCACAAAGGTACTAGGGTCCCTTCTAGCGGTACTAAGACCAAGGGGCATTGCAGTAGTACCTTACTTGGACGACATTCTGATTCAAGCGTCGTCCCTTCCTCAAGCAAAGGCTCACACGGACATAGTCCTGGCCTTTCTCAGATCTCACGGATGGAAAGTGAACGTAGAAAAGAGTTCTCTATCTCCGTCAACAAGGGTTCCCTTCTTGGGAACAATAATAGACTCCTTAGAAATGAGGATTTTTCTGACAGAGGCCAGAAAAACAAAACTTCTAAACTTTTGTCAAACACTTCATTCCGTTCCTCTTCCTTCCATAGCGCAGTGCATGGAAGTAATAGGTTTGATGGTAGCGGCAATGGACATAGTTCCTTTTGCGCGCATTCATCTAAGACCATTACAACTGTGCATGATCAGTCAGTGGAATGGGGACTATACAGACTTGTCTCCGACGATTCAAGTAAATCAGAGGACCAGAGACTCACTCCGTTGGTGGCTGTCCCTGGACAACCTGTCACAAGGGATGACCTTCCGCAGACCAGAGTGGGTCATTGTCACGACCGACGCCAGTCTGATGGGCTGGGGCGCGGTCTGGGGACCCCTGAAAGCTCAGGGTCTTTGGTCTCGGGAAGAATCTCTTCTACCGATAAATATTCTGGAACTGAGAGCGATATTCAATGCTCTCAAGGCTTGGCCTCAGCTAGCAAAGGCCAAGTTCATACGGTTTCAATCAGACAACATGACGACTGTTGCGTACATCAACCATCAGGGGGGAACAAGGAGTTCCCTGGCGATGGAAGAAGTGACCAAAATCATTCAATGGGCGGAGACTCACTCCTGCCACCTGTCTGCAATCCACATTCCAGGAGTGGAAAATTGGGAAGCGGATTTTCTGAGTCGTCAGACATTACATCCGGGGGAGTGGGAACTCCATCCGGAAATCTTTGCCCAAATTACTCAATTGTGGGGCATTCCAGACATGGATCTGATGGCCTCTCGTCAGAACTTCAAGGTTCCTTGCTACGGGTCCAGATCCAGGGATCCCAAGGCGACTCTAGTAGATGCACTAGTAGCACCTTGGACCTTCAAACTAGCTTATGTATTCCCGCCGTTTCCTCTCATCCCCAGGCTGGTAGCCAGGATCAATCAGGAGAGGGCGTCGGTGATCTTGATAGCTCCTGCGTGGCCACGCAGGACTTGGTATGCAGATCTGGTGAATATGTCATCGGCTCCACCATGGAAGCTACCTTTGAGACGAGACCTTCTTGTTCAAGGTCCGTTCGAACATCCGAATCTGGTCTCACTCCAGCTGACTGCTTGGAGATTGAACGCTTGATCTTATCAAAACGAGGGTTCTCAGATTCTGTTATTGATACTCTTGTTCAGGCCAGAAAGCCTGTAACTAGAAAAATTTACCACAAAATATGGAAAAAATATATCTGTTGGTGTGAATCTAAAGGATTCCCTTGGAACAAGGTAAAGATTCCTAAGATTCTATCCTTTCTTCAAGAAGGATTGGAGAAAGGATTATCGGCAAGTTCCTTGAAGGGACAGATTTCTGCCTTGTCTGTGTTACTTCACAAAAAGCTGGCAGCTGTGCCAGATGTTCAAGCCTTTGTTCAGGCTCTGGTTAGAATCAAGCCTGTTTACAAACCTTTGACTCCTCCTTGGAGTCTCAACTTAGTTCTTTCAGTTCTTCAGGGGGTTCCGTTTGAACCCTTACATTCCGTTGATATTAAGTTATTATCTTGGAAAGTTTTGTTTTTGGTTGCAATTTCTTCTGCTAGAAGAGTTTCAGAATTATCTGCTCTGCAGTGTTCTCCTCCTTATCTGGTTTTCCATGCAGATAAGGTGGTTTTACGTACTAAACCTGGTTTCTCCAACATAGGTGTGTCCGGTCCACGGCGTCATCCTTACTTGTGGGATATTCTCTTCCCCAACAGGAAATGGCAAAGAGCCCAGCAAAGCTGGTCACATGATCCCTCCTAGGCTCCGCCTACCCCAGTCATTCTCTTTGCCGTTGTACAGGCAACATCTCCACGGAGATGGCTTAGAGTTTTTTAGTGTTTAACTGTAGTTTTTCATTATTCAATCAAGAGTTTGTTATTTTCAAATAGTGCTGGTACGTACTATTTACTCAGAAACAGAAAAGAGATGAAGAATTCTGTTTGTATGAGGAAAATGATTTTAGCAACCGTAACTAAAATCCATGGCTGTTCCACACAGGACTGTTGAGAGAATTAACTTCAGTTGGGGGAACAGTTTGCAGTCCCTTGCTGCTTGAGGTATGACACATTCTAACAAGACGATGTAATGCTGGAAGCTGTCATTTTCCCTATGGGATCCGGTAAGCCATGTTTATTACGATTGTAAATAAGGGCTTCACAAGGGCTTATTTAAACTGTAGACTTTTTCTGGGCTAAATCGATTGATTATTAACACATATTTAGCCTTGAGGAATCATTTTATCTGGGTATTTTGATATAATAATATCGGCAGGCACTGTTTTAGACACCTTATTCTTTAGGGGCTTTCCCAAAGCATAGGCAGAGTCTCATTTTCGCGCCGGTATGGCGCACTTGTTTTTGAGGACAGCATGGCATGCAGCTGCATGTGTGTGGAGCTCTGATACATAGAAAGGTCTTTCTGAAGGCATCATTTGGTATCGTATTCCCCTTTGGGCTTGGTTGGGTCTCAGCAAAGCAGATTCCAGGGACTGTAAAGGGGTTAAATATAAAAACGGCTCCGGTTCCGTTATTTTAAGGGTTAAAGCTTCCAAATTTGGTGTGCAATACTTTTAAGGCTTTAAGACTCTGTGGTGAAATTTTGGTGAATTTTGAACAATTCCTTCATACTTTTTCGCAATTGCAGTAATAAAGTGTGTTTAGTTTAAAATTTAAAGTGACAGTAACGGTTTTATTTTAAAATGTTTTTTGTGCTTTGTTATCAAGTTTATGCCTGTTTAACATGTCTGAACTACCAGATAGATTGTGTTCTGACTGTGGGGAAACCAAGGTTCCTTCTCATTTAACTATATGTATTTTATGTCATAAAAAAATTTAGTAAAAATGATGCCCAAGATGATTCCTCAAGTGAGGGGAGTAAGCATGGTACTGCATCATCCCCTCCTTCGTCTACACCAGTCTTGCCCATACAGGAGGCCCCTAGTACATCTAGTGCGCCAATACTCCTTACTATGCAACATTTAACGGCTGTAATGGATAATTCTATCAAAAACATTTTAGCCAATATGCCCACTTATCAGTGAAAGCGCGACTGCTCTGTTTTAGAAAATTCTGTAGAGCATGAGAGCGCTGATGATATGGTTTCTGAAGGGCCCCTACACCAGTCTGAGGGGGACAGGGAGGTTTTGTCTGAGGGAGAAATTTCAGATTCAGGAAACATTTCTCAACAAGCTGAACCTGATGTGATTACTTTTAAATTTAAGTTGGAACATCTCCGCGCTCTGCTTAAGGAGGTGTTATCCAATTTGGATGATTGTGATTATCTGGTCATTCCAGAACCACTATGTAAAATGGAAAAGTTCTTAGAGGCCCCGGGGCCCCCCGAAGCTTTTCCTATATCCAAGCGGGTGGCGTACATTGTTAGTACAGAATGGGACAGGCCCGGTATACCTTTAGTACCTCCCCCCATATTTATAAAATTGTTTTCCTATAGTCGACACCAGAAAGGACTGATGGCAGACAGTCCCCAAGGTCGAGGGGGCGGTTTCTACTCTACACAAGCGCGCCACTATACCCATAGAAGATAGTTGTGCTTTCCAAGATCCTATGGATAAAAAATTAGAAGGTCTGCTAAAGATGTTTGTTCAGCAAGGTTCCCTTCTACAAACAATTGCATGCATTGTCCCTGTCACTGCAGCCGCGTGTTTCTAGTTTGAGCTAGGAAAGGCGATTATTAGTAATTCTTCTTCTTATAAGGAGATTATGGACAGAATTCGTGCTCTTAAATTGGCTAATTCTTTCACCCTAGACGCCACCTTGCAATTGGCTAGGTTAGCGGCGAAAAAATTCTGGGTCTGCTATTGTGGCGCAGAGCGCTTTGGTTAAAATCTTGGGCAGCGGATGCGTCTTCCAAGAACAAATTGCTTGACATTCCTTTCAAGGGGAAAACACTCTTTGGCCCTGACTTGAAAGAGATTATCTTTGATATCACTGGGGGCAAGGGCCACGCCCTTCCTCAGGATAGGTCTTTTCAAGACCAAAAATAAACCTAAGTTTCGTCCCTTTCGCAGAAACGGATCAGCCCCAAGGGCTACGTCCTCTAAGCAGGAAGGTAATACTTCTCAAGCCCATCCAGCCTGGAGACCTATGCAAGGCTGGAACAAAGGAAAGCAGGCCAGGAAACCTGCCACTGCTACCAAGACAGCATGAAATGCGGGCCCCCGATCCGGGACCGGATCTGGTGGGGGGCAGACTCTCTCTCTTCGCTCAGGCTGGGGCAAGAGATGTTCTGGACCCTTGGGCGCTAGAAATAGTCTCCCAAGGTTATTCTCTGGAGTTCAAGGGGCTTCCTCCAAGGGGGAGGTTCCACAGGTCTCAGTTGTCTTCAGACCACATAAGAAGACAGGCATTCTTACATTGGGTAGAAGACCTGCTAAAAATGGGAGTGATTCATCCTGTTACATTAGGAGAACAAGGGATGGGGTTCTACTCCAATCTGTTCATAGTTCCCAAAAAAGAGGGAACGTTCAGACCAATCTTAGATCTCAAGATCTTGAACAAGTTTCTCAAGGTTCCATCGTTCAAGATGGAAACCATTCGAACACTTCTTCCTTCCATCCAGGAAGGTCAATTCATGACCAAGGTGGATTTCAAGGATGCGTATCTACATATTCCTATCCACAAGGAACATCATCGGTTCCTAAGGTTTGAATTCCTGGACAAGCATTTCCAGTTCGTGGCGTTTTCTTTCGGATTAGCCACTGCTCCTAGGATTTTCTCATAGGTACTAGGGTCCCTTCTGGCGGTGCTAAGACCAAGGGGCATTGCTGTAGTACCTTACTTGGACGACATTCTGATTCGTGCGTCGTCCCTTCCTCAAGTAAAGGCTCAAACGGACATTGTCCTGGCCTTTCTCAGATTTCACGGATGGAAAGTGAACGTGGAAAAGAGTTCTCTATCTCCGTCAACGAGGGTTCCCTTCTTGGGAACTATAATAGACTCCTTAGAAATGAGGATTTTTCTGACAGAAGCCAGAAAAACAAAACTTCTAGACTCTTGTCGGATACTTCATTCCGTTCCTCTTCCTTCCATAGCGCAGTGCATGGAAGTGATAGGTTGATGGTAGCGGCAATGGACATAGTTCCTTTTGTGCGCATTCATCTAAGGCCATTACAACTGTTCCTGCTCAGTCAGTGGAATGGGGACTATTCAGACTTATCTCCGAAGATACAAGTAAATCAGAGGACCAGAGACTCATTCCGTTGGTGGCTGTCCCTGGACAACCTGTCACAAGGGATGACCTTCCGCAGACCAGAGTGGGTCATTGTCACGACCGACGCCAGTCTGATGGGCTGGGGCGCGGTCTGGGGATCCCTGAAAGCTCAGGGTCTTTGGTCTCGGGTAGAATCTCTTCTACCGATAAATATTCTGGAACTGAGAGCGATATTCAATGCTCTCAAAGCTTGGCCTCAGCTAGCGAGGGCCAAGTTCATACATCAACCATCAGGGGGGAACAAGGAGTTCCCTAGCGATGGACGAAGTGACCAAAATCATTCTATGGGCGGAGTCTCACTCCTGCCACCTGTCTGCTATCCACATCCCAGGAGTGGAAAATTGGGAAGCGGATTTTCTGAGTCGTCAGACATTGCATCCGGGGGAGTGGGAACTCCATCCGGAAATCTTTGCCCAAGTCACTCAACCGTGGGGCATTCCAGACATGGATCTGATGGCCTCTCGTCAGAATTTCAGAGTTCCTTACTACGGGTACAGATCCAGGGATCCCAAGGCGGCTCTAGTGGATGCACTAGTAGCACCTTGGACCTTCAAACTAGCTTATGTGTTCCCGCCGTTTCCTCTCATCCCCAGGCTGGTAGCCAGGATCAATCAGGAGAGGGCGTCGGTGTTTTTGATAGCTCCTGCGTGGCCACGCAGGACTTGGTATACAGATCTGGTGAATATGTCATCGGCTCCACCATGGAAGCTACCTTTGAGACGAGACCTTCTTGTTCTAGGTCCGTTCGACCCACTCCAGCTGACTGCTTGGAGATTGAACGCTTGATCTTATCAAAGCGAGGGTTCTCAGATTCTGTTATTAATACTCTTGTTCAGGCCTGAAAGCCTGTAACCAGAAAGTTACCACATAATTTGGTATATCTGTTGGTGTGAATCTGCAGGATTCCCTTGGGACAAGGTTAAGATTCCTAAGAGTCTATCCTTCCTTCGAGAAGGATTGGAAAAAGGATTATCTGCAAGTTCCTTGATGGGACAGATTTCTGCCTTGTCTGTGTTACTTCACAAAAAGCTGGCAGCTGTGCCAGATGTTCTAGCCTTTGTTCAGGCTCTGGTTAGAATCAAGCCTGTTTACAAAATTTTGACTCCTCCTTGGAGTCTCAACCTAGTTCTTTCAGTTCTTCAGGGGGTTCCGTTTGAACCCTTACATTCCGTTGATATTAAGTTATTATCTTGGAAAGTTTTGTTTTTGGTTGCAATTTCTTCTGCTAGAAGAGTTTCAGAATTATCGGCTCTGCAGTGTTCTTCTCCTTATCTGGTGTTCCATGCAGATAAGGTGGTTTTGCGTACTAAACCTGGTTTTCTTCCAAAAGTTGTTTCTAACAAAGACATTAACCAGGAGATAGTTGTGCCTTCTTTGTGTCCTAATCCAGTTTCAAAGAAGGAACGTTTGTTGCACAACTTGGATGTAGTTCGTGCTCTCAAATTTTACTTAGCAGCTACTAAGGTTTTCAGACAAACTTTGGCTTTGTTTGTTGTTTATTCTGGTAAACGGAGAGGTCAAAAAGCAACTTCTACCTCTCTCTCCTTCTGGATTAAAAGCATTATCCGATTGGCTTATGAGACTGCCGGACGGCAGCCTCCTGAAAGAATCACAGCTCACTCCATTAGGGCTGTGGCTTCCACATGGGCCTTCAAGAACGAGGCTTCTGTTGATCAGATATGTAAGGCAGCGACTTGGTCTTCACTGCACACTTTTTCTAAATTTTACAAATTTGATACTTTTGCTTCTTCTGAGGCTATTTTTGGGAGAAAGGTTTTGCAAGCCGTGGTGCCTTCCATTTAGGTGACCTGATTTGCTCCCTCCCTTCATCCGTGTCCTAAAGCTTTGGTATTGGTTCCCACAAGTAAGGATGACGCCGTGGACCGGACACACCTATGTTGGAGAAAACAGAATTTATGTTTACCTGATAAATTACTTTCTCCAACGGTGTGTCCGGTCCACGGCCCGCCCTGGTTTTTTTAATCAGGTCTGATGATTTATTTTCTTTAACTACAGTCACCACGGTAACATATGGTTTCTCCTATGCAAATATTCCTCCTTTACGTCGGTCGAATGACTGGGGTAGGCGGAGCCTAGGAGGGATCATGTGACCAGCTTTGCTGGGCTCTTTGCCATTTCCTGTTGGGGAAGAGAATATCCCACAAGTAAGGATGACGCCGTGGACCGGACACACCGTTGGAGAAAGTAATTTATCAGGTAAACATAAATTCTGTTTTTCTTCCGAAAGTTGTTTCTAACAAAAACATTAACCAGGAGATAGTCGTGCCTTCTTTGTGTCCGAATCCAGTTTCAAAGAAGGAACGTTTGTTGCACAATTTGGATGTTGTTCGCGCTCTAAAATTCTATTTAGATGCTACAAAGGATTTTAGACAAACATCTTCCTTGTTTGTTGTTTATTCTGGTAAAAGGAGAGGTCAAAAAGCAACTTCTACCTCTCTCTCTTTTTGGATTAAAAGCATCATCAGATTGGCTTATGAGACTGCCGGACGGCAGCCTCCTGAAAGAATCACAGCTCATTCCACTAGGGCTGTGGCTTCCACATGGGCCTTCAAGAACGAGGCTTCTGTTGATCAGATATGTAGGGCAGCGACTTGGTCTTCACTGCACACTTTTACCAAATTTTACAAGTTTGATACTTTTGCTTCTTCTGAGGCTATTTTTGGGAGAAAGGTTTTGCAAACCGTGGTGCCTTCCATTTAGGTGACCTGATTTGCTCCCTCCCTTCATCCGTGTCCTAAAGCTTTGGTATTGGTTCCCACAAGTAAGGATGACGCCGTGGACCGGACACACCTATGTTGGAGAAAACAGAATTTATGTTTACCTGATAAATTACTTTCTCCAACGGTGTGTCCGGTCCACGGCCCGCCCTGGTTTTTTAATCAGGTCTGATAATTTATTTTCTTTAACTACAGTCACCACGGTATCATATGGTTTCTCCTATGCAAATATTCCTCCTTTACGTCGGTCGAATGACTGGGGTAGGCGGAGCCTAGGAGGGATCATGTGACCAGCTTTGCTGGGCTCTTTGCCATTTCCTGTTGGGGAAGAGAATATCCCACAAGTAAGGATGACGCCGTGGACCGGACACACCGTTGGAGAAAGTAATTTATCAGGTAAACATAAATTCTGTTTTTAAATTTGCAGATTCGGTATCTTAATACAATATTGTACAAGTGAGGATTACAAACATTTAAACAATAATTACGTGTGATCATCATGAAGAATATTGTTTATAAGAAAATATTTCAAACCAAGAAAAAATTACTTACTGGATTGCATAGTCGTCTACTCTTTTATGTATTTGAAAAGAATCTTTTATTTTACTTATTTAGGCAACAACTTAGAATCCCTTACCTTAAACACATCTTGCTTTTGTATAAAAATAGAACTTGTCCCATACTCCCTGTAGACACCAAAAAGCAAAATTCTGTTACCTAGGTTTTCTTCAAAATGCTGCAAAACAGTAGCTGATTTTGACATATATTTATTTTTTATTGCATAAAGAAAACCTATGTTACAGAATTTTGTCAGCCTCAAGTGGTTTTTAACATAATCACTTCTTAGTGCACTTGTAGATTGTTTGAATACAGTATTACTTCATGTAAGTGGGATTGTCAGTTGTGCGCTTGTTTAACTCATTTATAGACCATGCAAAGTTTAAATTCCTTTTTCCCTTTACATTTCTTGTTTTCTGTTTGCAGAACAAAACTCTTAAGGATATTGACCTCTTCATGAATATTAACTTGTCCACAGCTATTGAACTCAGTGGCATGGAGGTAAGCTTATAGTTTACATACATATTGACAATGTGGTCATGGTGTGTCCTTATTTCATTCAGAAAATATGGTTGTTTTAAAATATAAATTAGTTGCGTCTAAAATCCCTAAATGTCCGTAGTAAAAACGCAAAAGTAAAGAAAGTTGCACTCGGGAGGCACTATGTAAACTTAAAAGCAATGCTTTAACGGATAATTTTAAAACATGGGCAACGAACACAAGAACTCCTTACTCGTTTCATGCCGCCAAAGGGCACTTAATTATAGGAATCATAAAAACACCTTACACCAATATAGATTATTAAAATGACTTTGCTTTATGTAAAGTCGGCCTGTTTTTGTGCTTAAACTTGTAATTAAAAGGGACATGAAACCCAAAATTTCTTTCATGATTTACAAAGAACATGCCATTTCTTCTGTTAAGTGTGATCAGTCCACGGGTCATCATTACTTCTGGGATATTACTCCTCCCCAACAGGAAGTGCAAGAGGATTCACCCAGCAGAGCTGCATATAGCTCCTCCCCTCTACGTCACTCCCAGTCATTCTCTTGCACCCAACGACTAGATAGGATGTGTGAGAGGACTATGGTGATTTTATTTAGTTTTATTTCTTCAATCAAAAGTTTGTTATTTTTTAATAGCACCGGAGTGTGTTATTCCTTCTCTGGTGGAGTTTGAAGAAGAATCTACCAGAGTTTTTACTATGATTTTAGCCGGAGTTGTTAAGATCATATTGCTGTTTCTCGGCCATCTGAGGAGAGGTAAACTTCAGATCAGGGGACAGCGGGCAGTTTAATCTGCAAAGAGGTATGTAGCAGTTTTTATTTTCTGACAATGGAATTGATGAGAAAATCCTGCCATACCGACATAATATCATGTATGTATATTTAACATTTGAGTATTCCGGGGAATGGTACTTCACTGGAATTACACTGTGTATATAAGACTTTAGCCTAATTGCAAAGCAACAGGTTTTTTAATAACTCTTAATTTATGTTAAACGTTTTTGCTGGAATGTAAAATCGTTTTCATTTTCTGAGGTACTGGGTGAATAAAATGTTTGGGCACTATTTTTCCACTTGGCAGTTGCTTGATCTAATTATGACAGTTTACTGATCTCTCTCACTGTTGTGTGTGAGGGGGAGGGACCTTTTTTTGGCGCTTTTGCTACGCATCAAAAATTTCAGTCAGAAGCTCATTGTTTTTTTCCTGCATGTTCCGGTTTATCTCTACAGAACTCAGGGGTCTTCAAAGCTTGTTTGAGGGAAGTAATCTAACAGAGCTGTGAGATTATAGTTGACTGTGATAAAAAACGTTTATTCTTTAACTTTTTTATGCCATCAGGGTTAGTTTTTCTTTGCTAATGGGAACAAACCTTTGCTAAATTGATTTCAACTGTTATATATCTTTCAGTGCTTCTTAAAGCACAGTACGTTTTTTTCATTGTGTTTTACTTGAATAATATTTCCAAGTTGCAAGTTTATTTGCTAGTGTGTTAAACATGTCTGATTCAGAGGATGAGACCTGTACTATTTGTGCCAACGCCAAAGTGGAGCCCAATAGAAATTTATGTACTAACTGTATTGATGCTACTTTAAATAAAAGTCAATCTATACAAATTGAACAAATTTCACCAGACAACGAGGGGAGAGTTATGCCGACTAACTCGCCTCACGTGACAGTACCTGCATCTCCCGCTCGGGAGGTGCGCGATATGGTGGCGCCCAGTACATCTGGGCGGCCATTACAAATAACATTACAAGATATGGCTACTGTTATGACTGAGGTTTTGGCTAAATTACCAGAACTAAGAGGCAAGCGTGATCACTCTGGGGTGAGAACAGAGTGTGCTGATAATGCTAGGGCCATGTCAGATACTGCGTCACAACTTGCAGAACATGAGGACGGAGAGCTTCATTCTGCGGCTGACGGTTCTGATCCAAACAGATTGGATTCAGATATTTCAAATTTTAAATTTAAGCTGGAAAACCTCCGTGTATTACTAGGGGAGGTGTTAGCGGCCCTGAATGATTGTAACACAGTTGCAATACCAGAGAAAATGTGTAGGTTGGATAAATATTTTGCTGTACCAACAAGTACTGACGTTTTTCCTATACCTAAGAGACTAACTGAAATTATTACTAAGGAGTGGGATAGACCCGGTGTGCCGTTCTCACCCCCTCCGATATTTAGAAAGATGTTTCCAATAGACACCGCCACACGGGACTTATGGCAAACGGTCCCTAAGGTGGAGGGAGCAGTTTCTACTTTAGCTAAGCGTACCACTATCCCGGTAGAGGATAGCTGTGCCTTTTCAGATCCAATGGATAAAAATTTAGAGGGTTACCTTAAGAAAATGTTTGTTCAACAAGGTTTTATATTGCAACCCCTTGCATGCATTGCGCCGGTCACGGCTGCAGCGGCATTCTGGATTGAGTCTCTAGAAGAGAACCTTAGTTCAGCTACGCTGGACGACATTTCGGACAGGCTTAGAATACTTAAGCTAGCTAATTCATTCATTTCGGAAGCCGTAGTACATTTAACTAAACTTACGGCTAAGAATTCCGGATTCGCCATTCAGGCGCGTAGAGCACTGTGGCTAAAATCCTGGTCAGCTGATGTAACTTCTAAGTCCAAATTACTTAATATACCTTTCAAGGGACAGACCTTATTTGGGCCCGGTTTGAAAGAAATTATCGCTGACATTACAGGAGGTAAGGGCCACGCCCTGCCTCAAGACAAAGCCAAACCTAAGGCTAGACAGTCTAATTTTTGTTCCTTTCGGAATTTCAAAGCAGGAGCAGCATCAACTACCACTGCTCCAAAACAGGAAGGATCTGGTGCTCGCTTCAGACAAGGCTGGAGACCTAACCAGTCCTGGAACAAGGGCAAGCAGGCCAGGAAACCTGCTGCTGCCACTAAAACAGCATGAATTGAGGACCCCCGATCCGGGATCGGATCTAGTGGGGGGCAGACTTTCTCTCTTCGCCCAGGCTTGGGCAAGAGATGTCCAGGATCCCTGGGCGCTAGAGATAATATCTCAGGGATACCTTCTGGACATCAAATACTCTCCTCCAAGAGAGAGATTTCATCTGTCAAGGTTGTCAACAAACCAAACAAAGAAAGAAGCGTTTCTACGCTGCGTACAAGAACTGTTGTTAATGGGAGTAATCCATCCAGTTCCACGATCGGAACAGGGACAAGGGTTTTACTCAAATCTGTTTGTGGTTCCCAAAAAAGAGGGAACTTTCAGACCAATCCTGGATTTAAAGATCCTAAACAAATTCCTAAGAGTTCCATCGTTCAAAATGGAGACTATTCGGACAATTTTACCCATGATCCAAGAAGGTCAGTACATGACCACAGTGGATTTAAAGGATGCTTACCTTCACATACCGATCTACAAAGATCATTACCGGTATCTAAGGTTTGCCTTTCTAGACAGGCATTACCAGTTTGTAGCTCTTCCATTCGGATTGGCTACAGCTCCAAGAATCTTCACAAAGGTTCTAGGTGCTCTTCTGGCGGTACTAAGACCACGGGGAATTTCGGTAGCTCCGTACCTAGACGACATTCTGATACAAGCTTCAAGCTTTCAAACTGCCAAGTCTCATACAGAGTTAGTACTGGCTTTTCTAAGGTCACATGGATGGAAGGTGAACGAAAAGAAAAGTTAACTCGTTCCATTCACAAGAGTTCCCTTCCTGGGGACTCTTATAGATTCTGTAGAAATGAAGATTTACCTGACAGAGGACAGGTTAACAAGACTTCAAAGTGCTTGCCGCACCCTTCATTCCATTCAACACCCGTCAGTGGCTCAATGCATGGAGGTAATCGGCTTAATGGTAGCGGCAATGGACATAGTACCATTTTCTCGCTTACACCTCAGACCACTGCAACTATGCATGCTAAGTCAGTGGAATGGGGATTACTCAGACTTGTCCCCTTCTCTGAATCTGGATCAAGAGACCAGAAATTCTCTTCTATGGTGGCTTTCTCGGCCACATCTGTCCAGGGGGATGCCATTCAGCAGACCAGACTGGACAATTGTAACAGACGCCAGCCTTCTAGGTTGGGGCGCCGTCTGGAATTCTCTGAAGGCTCAGGGACAATGGAGTCAGGAGGAGAGTCTCCTGCCAATAAACATTCTGGAATTGAGAGCAGTTCTCAATGCCCTCCTGGCTTGGCCCCAGTTGACAATTCGGAGGTTCATCAGGTTTCAGTCGGACAACATCACGACTGTAGCTTACATCAACCATCAGGGAGGGACAAGAAGCTCCCTAGCAATGATGGAAGTATCAAAGATAATTCGCTGGGCAGAGTCTCACTCTTGCCACCTGTCAGCAATCCACATCCCGGGAGTGGAGAACTGGGAGGCGGATTTCTTAAGTCGCCAGACTTTTCATCCGGGGGAATGGGAACTTCATCCGGAGGTCTTTGCCCAAATACTTCGACGTTGGGGCAAACCAGAGATAGATCTCATGGCGTCTCGACAGAACGCCAAGCTTCCTCGTTACGGGTCCAGATCCAGGGATCCAGGAGCAGTCCTAATAGATGCCCTGACAGCACCTTGGGACTTCAGGATGGCTTATGTGTTTCCACCTTTCCCGATGCTTCCTCGATTGATTGCCAGAATCAAACAGGAGAGAGCATCAGTGATTCTAATAGCGCCTGCGTGGCCACGCAGGACTTGGTATGCAGACCTGGTGGACATGTCATCCTGTCCACCTTGGTCTCTACCTCTGAAACAGGACCTCCTGATACAGGGCCCTTTCAAACATCAAAATCTAACTTCTCTGAAGCTGACTGCTTGGAAATTGAACGTTTGATTTTATCAAGACGTGGGTTTTCTGAGTCAGTTATTGACACCTTAATACAGGCTAGGAAGCCTGTTACCAGAAAGATTTACCATAAGATATGGCGTAAATACCTATATTGGTGTGAATCCAAAGGTTACTCTTGGAGTAAGGTTAGGATTCCTAGGATATTGTCTTTTCTACAAGAAGGTTTAGAAAAGGGTTTATCTGCTAGTTCATTAAAGGGACAGATCTCAGCTCTGTCCATTCTGTTACACAAACGTCTGTCAGAAGTGCCAGACGTTCAGGCTTTTTGTCAGGCTTTAGCCAGGATTAAGCCTGTGTTTAAAACTGTTGCTCCGCCATGGAGTTTAAACCTTGTTCTTAACGTTTTGCAGGGTGTTCCGTTTGAACCCCTCCATTCCATTGATATAAAGTTGTTATCTTGGAAAGTTCTATTTTTAATGGCTATTTCCTCGGCTCGAAGAGTCTCTGAGTTATCAGCCTTACATTGTGATTCTCCTTATTTGATTTTTCATTCGGATAAGGTAGTTCTGCGCACTAAACCTGGGTTCTTACCTAAGGTAGTCACTAACAGGAATATCAATCAAGAGATTGTTGTTCCTTCTTTGTGTCCAAATCCTTCTTCGAAGAAGGAACGTCTTCTGCACAATCTGGATGTAGTTCGTGCCCTAAAGTTTTACTTACAGGCAACTAAGGAATTTCGACAAACGTCTTCCCTGTTTGTCGTTTACTCTGGTCAGAGGAGAGGTCAAAAGGCTTCTGCTACCTCTCTTTCTTTTTGGCTTCGTAGCATAATTCGTTTAGCCTATGAGACTGCTGGTCAGCAGCCTCCTGAAAGAATTACAGCTCATTCTACTAGAGCTGTAGCTTCCACTTGGGCCTTTAAGAATGAGGCCTCTGTTGAACAGATTTGCAAGGCTGCAACTTGGTCTTCGCTTCATACTTTTTCCAAATTTTACAAATTTGACACTTTTGCTTCCTCGGAGGCTATTTTTGGGAGAAAGGTTCTTCAGGCAGTGGTTCCTTCTGTATAAAGAGCCTGCCTATCCCTCCCGTCATCCGTGTACTTTTGCTTTGGTATTGGTATCCCAGAAGTAATGATGACCCGTGGACTGATCACACTTAACAGAAGAAAACATAATTTATGCTTACCTGATAAATTCCTTTCTTCTGTAGTGTGATCAGTCCACGGCCCGCCCTGTTTTTTAAGGCAGGTAAATATTTTTTAAATTATACTCCAGTCACCACTACACCCTTGGTTTCTCCTTTCTCGTTGGTCCTTGGTCGAATGACTGGGAGTGACGTAGAGGGGAGGAGCTATATGCAGCTCTGCTGGGTGAATCCTCTTGCACTTCCTGTTGGGGAGGAGTAATATCCCAGAAGTAATGATGACCCGTGGACTGATCACACTACAGAAGAAAGGAATTTATCAGGTAAGCATAAATTATGTTTTTAAACAACTTTCCAATTTATTTTAATTATCTAATTTGCTTCATTGTCTTGATATCTTCTGTTAAAATGCATATCTAGATAGGCTCAGTAGCTGCTGATTGGTGGCTTTGTGTGATTGACTCACCCATGTGCATTGCTATTTCTTAAACAAGGGATATCTAAAGAGTTAAAGTGAAGGTCCATTTTGATGAATTGGTGCACGGTTTTTAATAAACCTATTAAAAACAAGGGCAATTTAATTCATCAAAATTGACATTTCACTGTTTTCTTCAAAAACGTAACTTTTAATCCTGGCAGCCGCTCCAGCACTTCCTCCGCCCGTCGCAAGCCGTCTTTGCGGGTCCAAAATTACGAATCCGGCTTCCTCCAATCAGTGTTGCATCAGGCCAAGATTCCCCCGGAGGGGAAGCTGTGATTGGAGGAAGCCTGATTTGTCCTTTCTGACGTCTGCAGAGGCTTCCGACGGCCGGAGAATCGCTGGAGCGTCATTCAGGATAAAAAGGTACGTTTTTGGGAAAAAAGAGTGAAATGTCAATTTTGATTAATTAAAGTGCCCTTATTTTTAATAGGTTTATTAAAAACCGGGCACTAATTCATCAAAATGGACCTTCACTTTAAACAAATTAGATAATAGAAGTAAATTAGAAAGTGGTTTAAAATTGTGTTCTCTATCTGAATCATGAAAGAAAAATGTTGGCTTTCTTATCTCTTTAATTCTTTTGGCATTAAAAGCTGCAACCCAATTCACTGGAAATTAACTCAATCTATAATGTAGTTTTCAGTGAATATTTATATTTTGTTTTAATTGGGAAAAGTAGGTTCCAAATATCTCACTTTCTGAGATATCTGCATCCCTTTAAATTTATTTGTATGTGAGAATGGTATTTTGTTTGTACTTTATTGATTTGCATGCATTATAGTACGTTTAAAACACTTGTATATTATTTTGGTTATTATTATTGGTTATTTGTAGAGCACCAGCAAATTCCGCTCTACATGCTTTTTGCGGGGAAACTAGTGTGTTGTGAAGTATTATTCTCTTTGGCTTTAATGCTGTATGAGATAATGGTGCAGACTTATTTCTCTGTTAGTTGAAGTCTGGATTCAAAAATTATATGCTGCATATTTTAAAAAACTAAATTTACTCTTACCTGATAAATTTATTTCCGGATATGGTGAGTCCACGGTTTGAGAAATTACTGTTGGAAATATCACTCCTGGCCAGCAGCAGGAGGCAAAGAGTTAAACTGTTAAGTATCACTCCCTTACCCACAACCCAAGTCATTTGACCGAAGGGAAATGGAGAAAAAGGAGTAACACAAGGTGTAGAGGTGCCTAAGGTTATAGTCAAAAGAACAACTGTCTTAAAATAAAGGGTGGGCCAGTGGACTCACCATATCCGGAAATAAATAAATTTATCAGGTAAGCATAAATTTAGTTTTTCTTTCCTGAGTCCACGGCTTGAGTAATTACTGTTGGGAACCAATACCCAAGCTAGAGGACACGGATAAACAGGGAGGGACAAGACAGGCAGCCCTAAACACAAGGAACCACTGCTTGAATAACCTTTCTCCAAAAAAGAAGCATCAGCCGAGACAAAAGTATCAAATTTGTAAAATTTTGAAAAAAGTATGTAGAAAAGACTAAGTTGCTGCCTTGCAAATTTGTTCCACAGAAGCTTCATGAAGAGGAAACAGCTCTTGTGGAATTAGCCGTAATTCTCTCAGGAGGCTGCTGTCTAGCAGTCTCATAAGCCAAGCGAATTATACTTCGTAACCAAAAAGAAAGAGTAGTAGCAGTAGCTTTCTGACCTTTACGTTTCCCAGAGAAACAGACGAAGAGGGCAGAGGACTGGTGAAAATCCTTAGTCGCCTGTAAGTAGAATTTAAGAGCACGTACAACATACAAATTGTGTAACAAACGTTCTTTGAAAGAAAAAGGATTAGGACACAGAGAGGGAACAATTTCATGATTGATATTTCTATTAGAAACAACCTTAGGAAGGAAACTTAACTTAGTACGAAGAACCGCCTTATCGGCATGAAAATAAGATAAGGGGAATCACACTGCAGAGCTGAGAGTTCCAAGACTCTTCGAGCAGAAGAGATAGCAACAAGAAACAAAACCTTAAAAAATAACAATGTCTATGGAATGCAACGGCTCAAACTGAGCCAGCTGTAAAACTTTAAGAACAAGGTTTAGGCTTCAAGGAGGAGCAACAGACTTAAAGACAGGCCTGATTTCTCCAACATTGGTGTGTCCGGTCCACGGCGTCATCCATTACTTGTGGGAATATTCTCTTACCTAACAGGAAAGAGAAAAGAGCACAGCAAAAGCTGTCCATATAGCCACTCCTCAGGCTCCGCCCCCCAGTCATTCTCTTTGCCGCTCTGAACAAGTAGCATCTCCACGGGGATGGTGAAGAGTTTGTGGTGTTTAGTTGTAGTTTTTATTTCTTCTATCAAGAGTTTGTTATTTTAAAATAGTGCTGGCTTGTACTATTTACTCTACAACAGAAAAGTGATGAAGATTTCTGTTTAAGAGGGCTATGATTTTAGCACAAGTAACTAAAATCCATTGCTGTTACCACAAAGGACTGTTGAAACCAGCGAACTTCAATTGGGGGTAACAGTTTGCAGACTCATCTGCTTCAGGTATGACTAGTCTCCTTCTAACAACACAGGCTAATGCTAGATGACAGTCATTTTTCCCCTCAGGGAAAACGGTAAGCCATTTTTCTTTGAACTCAGCAAAAAAGATAACAATATCATGGCATTTGAAATGTTTTATAAGCTTTTATACACTTGGGGATGTTTTTTATTTGATCTGGCTTGTTTTAGACGCCTAAATCTAGTCAGGAAGGCCCCTTCACTCTAGTATACTGAGGGAGGAGGCCTCATTTTGCAGTTGATTTCAAGGCAGTGCATGCAGATTCATGTGAGAGGGTCCTGTGACTCCAGAAGGCTTATTTCTGTGGTGGTTGACCCCTAAGGAAGGTAAAAGCTACAGCAAAGCTGTAGCAGGGATTGTAGTGTATAAAAAACGGTTAAATCCAACAATTAGCTCCGGTTTGCTTGTTTTAAGGGCTAGAGTCTCCATTTTTGCTGTGCAATACTTTCAAAGCATTAAGACACTGGGGTCCAAATTTCATAAAAATCGGATATTGCCTTCATAGTTTTTTGAACATTCAGAAATAAAGTGTGTCATTTTATTATTTAAAGAGACAGTAACGTTTTTGTTTAAAATCGTTTTTATTGCATTGTTTGCCTGCCTAAATCTGTTTAACATGTCTGTGCCATCAGATAACCTATGTTCTGTGTGTATAGAGACAAATGTGGTCCCCCCTTCGAGTGTTTGTGATAATTGTGCCATAGCGTCCAAACAAAGTAAGGACAGCTCTGTTACATTTCATAATGTTGCCCAAGATGATTCATCTAATGAAGGTAGTGGGGATAGTTCTACATCCTCTCCTTCTGTGTCTACACCAGCTTTGCCCGCGCAGGCGACACCTAGCGCGCCAGTACTTATTTCTATGCAAAAATTAACTGCAGTAGTGGATAATTCTATAGCAAATCTTTTATCCAAACTGCCAGCATTTCAGAGAAAGCGTGATTGTTCAGTTTTAAATACAGATAAAAAGGATGAACAATTAGACGCTGACCATGCCTTATCTATTTTACCCTCACATCAATCGGAATTGGCTGTGAGGGAGGGGCTGTCTGAGGGAGAAATTTCTGACTCAGGAAAAATTTCTCAACAGGCAGAACCTGATATAGTAGCATTTAAGTTTAAGCTAGAACATCTCCGCGCCTTGCTTAAGGAGGTATTAGCTACTCTGGATGACTGTGATTCTATGGTAGTACCAGAGAAGTTGTGCAAATTGGACAAATTCTTAGAGGTCCCAGTGCACGATGACGCCTTTTCAATACCCAAGAGGGTAGCGGACATAGTGGATAAGGAGTGGGAGAAGCCGGGTATACCCTTTGCCCCACCTCCTATATTTAAGAAAAGGTTTCCCATTGTAGACCCTAGAAGGGACGCATGGCAGACGGTCCCGAAGGTTGAGGGAGCTGTTTCAACATTAGCGAAGCGCACAACTATTCCTATAGAGGACAGCTGCGCTTTCAAAGATCCTATGGATAAAAAATTGGAAGGATTGCTTAAAAAGATTTTTGTTCAGCAAGGTTTCATCCTTCAACCAGCTACGTGTATTATTACTGTCACCTCAGCTGCGTCTTTTTGGTTCGAGGAATTAGAAAGGTCGCTCCAGAAAGAGACTTCCTATGAAGAAGTCATGGACAGAATTCACGCACTAAAGTTAGCTAATTCCTTTATATTGGATGCCGCTTTTCAAATAACGAAATTGGCGGCGAAAAACTCAGGTTTTGCTATAGTAGCGCGGAGGGCGCTTTGGTTAAAATCCTGGTCGGCAGATGTGTCGTCCAAGACTAAGTTACTTAATATTCCTTTCAAGGGTAAGACCCTTTTTGGGCCGGAATTGAAGGAAATTATTTCAGACATCACTGGGGGTAAGGGCCATGCCCTCCCACAGGATAGGCCTTTTAAGGCTAAGAACAAGTCTAATTTTCGTTCCTTTCGCAATTTCAGGAACGGACCGGCTAATAACTCCACTGCCGCTAGACAAGACGGTAACGCGGCCCAGCCCAAACCTGCATGGAAGCCCGTGCAAGGCTGGAACAAGGGTAAACAGACCAAGAAACCTACTGCTGCTACCAAGACAGCATGAAGGGGGGGTAGCCCCCGATCCGGGACCGGATCTAGTAGGGGGCAGGTTATCTCTCTTTGCTCAGGCTTGGACAAGAGATGTTCCGGATCCCTGGGCATTAGAGAGAGTCTCCAAGGGATACCTTTTAGAGTTCAAGGGACTTCCTCCAAAGGGAAGTTTCCACCTGTCTCGCTTATCTTCAGACCAGATAAAGAAACAGGCATTCTTACATTGTGTAAGAGACCTATTAAAGATGGGAGTGATAAACCCAGTCCCCTCAGGGGAACAAGGTCTAGGGTTTTACTCGAACCTGTTTGTAGTTCCCAAGAAAGAGGGAACTTTCAGGCAAATTCTGGATTTAAAGATATTAAACAAGTTCCTCAGAGTTCCATCTTTCAAAATGGAAACCGTTCGGACAATCTTGCCGACAATCCAGCAGGGTCAATATTTGACTACCGTGGACCTAAATGATGCGTATCTGCATATCCCAATCCACAAAACTCATCATCAGTTCCTGAGGTTCGCCTTTCTGGACAAACATTACCAGTTTGTGGCTCTTCCATTCGGTTTAGCCACCGCTCCCAGAATTTTCACAAAGGTGCTAGGGTCCCTTCTAGCGGTCCTAAGGCCGAGGGGCATCGCTGTAGCACCTTACCTAGACGACATCCTAATCCAAGCGTCGTCTCTTTCCAAAGCAAGGGCTCATACAGACATTTTGTTGGCCTTTCTCAGATCTCACGGGTGGAAGGTGAACATAGAAAAGAGTTCACTGTCACCGTCCACAAGGGTTCCTTTTCTGGGAACAATAATAGATTCTGTGGAAATGAAAATCTTCCTGACAGAAGTCAGAAAGATAAAGCTTCTAAACGCTTGTCGAGTTCTTCATTCTATTCCTCAGCCCTCCATAGCTCAGTGCATGGAAGTAATAGGACTAATGGTTGCAGCAATGGACGTGGTTCCCTTTGCTCGAATTCATTTAAGACCATTACAGCTGTGCATGCTCAAACAGTGGAATGGGGACTATACAGACTTGTCTCCCCAAATTCAAGTAGACCAGGTAACCAGGGACTCGCTTCTCTGGTGGTTGACCCAGGATCACCTGTCTCAGGGAATGAGTTTCCGCAGACCGGAGTGGGTCATTGTCACGACCGACGCCAGCCTCTTGGGATGGGGCGCGGTCTGGGACTCTCTGAAAGCTCAGGGTCTATGGTCTCGGGAAGAGTCTCTTCTCCCGATAAACATTTTGGAACTAAGAGCAATATTCAATGCGCTCCTGGCTTGGCCTCAACTAGCGGAAGCCAGGTTCATAAGGTTTCAGTCGGACAACATAACAACTGGGGGGAACAAAGAGTTCCTTGGCGATGAGCGAGGTGTCCGAGATCATCAAATGGGCGGAGGATCATTCCTGCCATCTATCTGCAATTCACATCCCAGGAGTAGACAACTGGGAGGCGGACTATTTGAGTCGTCAGACTTTCCATCCGGGGGAGTGGGAACTCCACCCGGAGGTCTTTGCCCAGTTAACCCAATTATGGGGCATTCCAGACATGGATCTGATGGCGTCCCGTCAGAACTTCAAGATTCCTTGCTACGGGTCCAGATCCAGGGATCCCAAGGCGATTCTAGTGGATGCATTAGTGGCTCCTTGGTCGTTCAACCTAGTGTATGTGTTTCCACCGTTTCCTCTCCTTCCCAGGCTCATAGCCAGGATCAAACAGGAGAAGGCCTCGGTGATTCTGATAGCTCCTGCGTGGCCACGCAGGACTTGGTATGCAGACCTAGTGAATATGTCATCGGCTCCACCATGGAAGCTACCTTTGAGACAGGATCTTCTAGTACAAGGTCCATTCGAACATCCAAATCTAGTTTCTCTGCAGCTGACTGCTTGGAAATTGAACGCTTGATTTTATCCAAGCGTGGGTTTTCAAATTCTGTGATAGATACTCTGGTCCAAGCCAGAAAACCTGTGACTAGAAAGATTTACCATAAAATATGGAAAAAATATATCTGTTGGTGTGAATCCAAGGGATTCTCCTGGAGTAAGATTAAAATTCCAAAGATTCTCTCCTTTCTCCAAGAAGGTTTGGATAAAGGGTTGTCAGCGAGTTCTCTAAAGGGACAGATTTCTGCTTTATCTGTCTTGTTACACAAACGACTGGCAGCTGTGCGAGATGTAAAAGCTTTTGTTCAGGCTTTGGTCAGAATCAAGCCTGTTTACAGACCCATGACTCCTCCTTGGAGTCTAAATTTAGTTCTTTCAGTTCTTCAAGGGGTTCCGTTTGAACCTTTACATTCCATAGATATTAAGTTACTATCTTGGAAAGTTCTGTTTTTGGTTGCTATTTCTTCGGCTAGAAGAGTTTCTGAATTATCTGCTTTGCAGTGTAATCCACCCTATCTGGTTTTCCATTCAGATAAGGTTGTTTTGCGTACTAAGCCTGGTTTTCTTCCAAAAGTTGTTTCCAACAAGAATATTAACCAGGAAATAGTTGTTCCTTCTCTGTGTCCGAATCCAGTTTCAAAGAAGGAACGTTTGTTACACAATTTAGATGTAGTTCGTGCTTTAAAGTTCTATTTAGAAGCAACAAAAGATTTTAGACAAACCTCATCTTTGTTTGTCGTTTACTCTGGTAAGAGGAGAGGTCAAAAAGCTACTGCTACCTCTTTCTTTCTGGCTGAAAAGCATTATCCGATTGGCTTATGAGACTGCCGGACGGCAGCCTCCCGAACGAATCACAGCTCACTCTACTAGGGCTGTGGCTTCCACATGGGCCTACAAGAACGAGGCTTCTGTTGATCAGATATATAAGGCAGCGACTTGGTCTTCTCTGCACACTTTTGGCAAATTCTACAAATTTGATACTTATGCTTCTTCGGAGGCAATTTTGGGAGAAAGGTTTTGCAAGCTGTGGTGCCTTCCATTTAGGTAACCTGATTTGCTCCCTCCCTTCATCCGTGTCCTAAAGCTTTGGTATTGGTTCCCACAAGTAATGGATGACGCCGTGGACCGGACACACCAATGTTGGAGAAAACAGAATTTATGCTTACCTGATAAATTACTTTCTCCAACGGTGTGTCCAGTCCACGGCCCGCCCTGATTTCCTAATCAGGTTTGAAAAATTTCTTTCTTTATACACTACAGTCACCACGGCACCCTATAGTTTCTCCTTTTTTTCTCCTAACCGTCGGTCGAATGACTGGGGGGCGGAGCCTGAGGAGGAGCTATATGGACAGCTTTTGCTGTGCTCTTTGCCATTTCCTGTTAGGGAAGAGAATATTCCCACAAGTAATGGATGACGCCGTGGACCGGACACACCGTTGGAGAAAGTAATTTATCAGGTAAGCATAAATTCTGTTTTTTTACCAAGGTCTGACAAAAAGATTGCACATCTGGCGCATCCGCCAAACGTTTATGTAGTAGAACTGATAAAGCAGAAATCTGACCCTTCAGGGTACTGACTGACAATCCCTTCTCAAGGCTTTCCGGAAGAAAAGATACAATTTTAGGAATTCTAATTGTACTCCAAGAGTAGCCCATGGATTCACACCAATAAAGATATTTACTCCATATCTTATGGTAAATATTTCTAGTAACAGGCTTCCGAGCCTGAATCATGGTCTCAATGACCGACTCAGAAAAACCACGCTTAGACAGAATTAAGCGTTCAATCTCCAAGCAGCCTGCTTCAGAGAAACGAGATTTGGATAATGGAAGGTCCTTCAAGGTGGGAGAGATGACATCTTCACTAGGTCTGCAAACCAGATCCTGCAAGTCCTCGCAGGGGCTATTAGAATCACTGACGCCCTCTCCTGTTTGATACGAGCAATGACTCGTGGAAGGAGTGCAAACGGAGGAAACCGGTATGCCAACCTGAAAACCCAAGGAACCGCCAGAGCATCTATCAGAACGGCCTGCGGATCTCTT
>NC_069499.1:526524121-526624121 GCF_027579735.1 Bombina bombina | reverse complement strand
CAATCAAGAGATCGTGGTTCCTTCCTTGTGTCCTAATCCTCCTCCTTCGAAGGAACGATTTCTTCATAACTTGGATGTGGTTCGGGCTTTGAAATTCTATCTTCAGGCTACGAAAATTTTTAGACAGACTTTGGCATTGTTTGTTGTCTATTCTGGGAAGCGTAGAGGGCAGAAGGCTTCTTCCACTTCCCTATCTTTTTGGCTGAGGAGCATTATCCGCTTAGCATATGAAACAGCGGGACATAAGCCTCCTCAGAGGATTACGGCTCATTGAACTAGTGCTGTGGGACTTCGAGAATGAGGCTTCTATGAAGCAGATTTGTAGGGTGGCTACCTGGTCCTCCTTACATACTTTTTCCAAATTTGACGTTTTTGCCTCGGCTGAAGCAGCTTTTGGGAGAGAGGTTTTGCAGGCTGTGGTGCCCTCAGAATAGGGTCCCCCCTCCCTTTTTACCCTCCCGTTTTTATTCAGTGTCCTCTAGAGCTTGGGTATATGTTTCCCACATGTAAGGAATGAATCCGTGGACTCTCCTCATATGAAGATGGAAACCATAAATTATGCTTACCAGATAATTTCCTTTCCATCTGTATGAGGAGAGTCCACTGCCCCAGCCCATTTTCTCCGTTGGGCGGACCTAAATTTTGTTTTGTTCTTCTGGCACCATTTATACCCTGATATTTCTCCTACTGTTCCTTGTTCCTTCGGCAGAATGAGTGGGGGAGGTATTTAAGCCTTTTGGCTGGGGTGTCTGTGCCAGGTTCTGTATTCCCACAAGTAAGGAATGAAGCCGTGGACTCTCTTCATACAGATGGAAAAGAAATTATCTGGAAAGCATAATTTGTTATTACCCATTCCCCAGTTTTACATAACCAACACAATTATATTTATATATGTTTCTCCTGTTAAGTGTGGTCAGTCCACGGGTCATCATTACTTCTGGGATATTATCTCCTCCCCTACAGGAAGTGCAAGAGGATTCACCCAGCAGAGCTGCTATATAGCTCCTCCCCCCTACGTCACCTCCAGTCATTCTCTTGCACCCAACGAATAGATAGGATGTGTGAGAGGACTGTGGTGATTTAATTAGTTTCATACCTTCAATCAAAAGTTTGTTATTTTATAATAGCACCGGAGTGTGTTATTCATTCTCTGGTAGAATTTGAAGAAGAATCTACCTGAGTTTTTTCTATGATTTTAGCCGGAGTAGTTAAGATCATATTGCTGTTTCTCGGCCATCTGAGGAGAGGTAAACTTCAGATCAGGGGACAGCGGGCAGATTAATCTGCAAAGAGGTATGTACCAGTTTGTTATTTTCTGACATGGAATTGATGAGAAAATCCTGCCATACCGTTATAATGTAAACTCAGCCTTAAATGCAGTAGATGTAGCTGGTATCAGGCTGTCATGTATGTATATTTCTCTTGTTAAGTGTATCCAGTCCACGGATCATCCATTACTTATGGGATATTAACTCCTCCCCAACAGGAAGTGCAAGAGGATTTACCCAGCAGAGCTGCTATATAGCTCCTCCCCTAACTGCCATTACCAGTCATTCTCTTGCACCCAACGAATAGATAGGATGTGTGAGAGGACTGTGGTGATTATACTTAGTTTCATACCTTCAATCAAAAGTTTGTTATTTTATAATAGCACCGGAGTGTGTTATTCCTTCTCTGGTAGAATTTGAAGAAGAATCTACCTGAGTTTTTCTATGATTTTAGCCGGAGTAGTTAAGATCATATTGCTGTTTCTCGGCCATCTGAGGAGAGGTAAACTTCAGATCAGGGGACAGCGGGCAGATTAATCTGCAAAGAGGTATGTAGCATCTTATTATTTTCTGACAATGGAATTGATGAGAAAATTCTGCCATACCGATATAATGTAAACTCAGCCTTAAATGCAGTAGCAGCAACTGGTATCAGGCTGTCATGTATGTATATTTTACACTTCAGTATTCTGGGGAATGGCACTTCACTGGAATTATACTGTATGCATAAAACTTTAGCCTAATTTGCAGGGACTAGCAACAGGCTTTTTAATAACACTCAATTTATTAATGTTAAACGTTTTTTGCTGGCATGTAAAATCGTTTAATTTTCTGAGGTACTGGGTGAAAAAATGTTTTGGGCACTATTTTTTTCCACTTGGCAGTCGTTTTATTTAATTTATGACAGTTTACTGATCTCTCTCACTGTTATGTGTGAGGGGGAGGGACCTTTTTTGGTGCTTTTGCTACGCATCAAAAAATTCAGTCAGAAGTTTATTGTCTTCCCTGCATGATCCGGTTCATCTCTACAGAACTCAGGGGTCTTCAAAACTTGTTTTGAGTGAGGTAATCACTCACAGCAGAGCTGTGAGATTGTAGTTGACTGTGATAAAAAAAAAAAGTTTATTTCTGTATTTTTTTTTTTTTTTCTTCTATCAGGGTTAGTTATCCTTTGCTAATGGGAGCAATCCTTTGCTAAAATTGTGTTTTTTACAAAGATTTGATGCTATAACTTTTCAGTTTATTAATTTTCAACTGTCATAACTTTTTCTGTGCTTCTTATAGGCACAGTACGTTTTCATATTATAGTAAATTACTTGAAAAGTATTTCCAAGTTGCTAGTTTATTTGCTAGTGTGTTAAACATGTCTGATTCAGAGGAAGATATCTGTGCTAAAGCCAAAGTGGAGCCCAATAGAAATTTATGTACTAACTGTATTGATGCTACTTTAAATAAAAGTCAATCTGTACAAATTGAACATATTTCACCAAACAACGAGGGGAGAGTTATGCCGACTAACTCGCCTCACGTGTCAGTACCTGCATCTCCCGCTCGGGAGGTGCGTGATATTGTAGCGCCGAGTACATCTGGGCGGCCATTACAAATCACATTACAGGATATGGCTACTGTTATGACTAAAGTTTTGGCTAAATTACCAGAACTAAGAGGTAAGCGTGATCACTCTGGGGTGAGAACAGAGTGCGCTGATAATATTAGGGCCATGTCAGACACTGCGTCACAATTTGCAGAACATGAGGACGGAGAGCTTCATTCTGCGGGTGACGGTTCTGATCCAAACAAACTGGATTCAGATATTTCAAATTTTAAATTTAAGCTGGAAAACCTCTGTGTATTACTAGGGGAGGTGTTAGCGGCTCTGAATGATTGTAACACAGTTGCAATACCAGAGAAAATGTGTAGGTTGGATAAATATTTTGCGGTACCGGTTTGTACTGACGTTTTTCCTATACCTAAGAGACTTACTGAAATTGTTACTAAGGAGTGGGATAGACCCGGTGTGCCGTTCTCACCCCCTCCGATATTTAGAAAGATGTTTCCAATAGACGCCACCACGCGGGACTTATGGCAAACGGTCCCTAAGGTGGAGGGAGCAGTTTCTACTTTAGCTAAGCGTACCACTATCCCGGTGGAGGATAGCTGTGCCTTTTCAGATCCAATGGATAAAAAGTTAGAGGGTTACCTTAAGAAAATGTTTGTTCAACAAGGTTTTATATTGCAACCTCTTGCATGCATTGCGCCTGTCACGGCTGCAGCAGCATTTTGGTTTGAGTCTCTGGAAGAGACAATTGAATCAGCTCCATTAAATGAGATTACACACAAGCTTAAAGCCCTTAAGTTAGCTAACTCATTTATTTCAGATGCCGTAGTACATTTAACTAAACTTACGGCTAAGAATTCCGGATTCGCCATTCAGGCACGCAGAGCACTGTGGCTAAAATCCTGGTCAGCTGACGTTACTTCTAAATCTAAATTGCTTAATATACCTTTCAAAGGGCAGACCTTATTCGGGCCCGGGTTGAAAGAAATTATCGCTGACATTACAGGAGGTAAAGGCCATGCCCTGCCTCAAGACAGAGCCAAACCTAAGGCTAGACAGTCTAATTTTCGTTCCTTTCGTAATTTCAAAGCAGGAGCAGCATCAACTTCCTCTGCACCAAAACAGGAAGGAGCTGTTGCTCGCTACAGACAAGGCTGGAGACCTAACCAGTCCTGGAACAAGGGCAAGCAGGCCAGGAAACCTGCTGCTGCCCCTAAGACAGCATGAATCGAGGGCCCACGATCCGGGAACGGATCTAGTGGGGGGCAGACTTTCTCTCTTCGCCCAGGCTTGGGCAAGAGATGTCCAGGATCCCTGGGCGTTAGAGATCATATCTCATCATATCTCAGGGATACCTTCTAGACTTCAAATTCTCTCCCCCAAGAGGGAGATTTCATCTGTCAAGGTTGTCAACAAACCAAATAAAGAAAGAGGCGTTTTCTACGCTGCGTACAAGATCTTTTATTAATGGGAGTGATCCATCCGGTTCCGCAGTCGGAACAAGGACAAGGGTTTTACTCAAATCTGTTTGTGGTTCCCAAAAAAGAGGGAACTTTCAGGCCAATCTTGGATTTAAAGATCCTAAACAAATTCCTAAGAGTTCCATCGTTCAAAATGGAAACTATTCGGACAATTTTACCCATGATCCAAAAGGGTCAGTACATGACCACAGTGGATTTAAAGGATGCTTACCTTCACATACCGATTCACAAAGATCATTACCGGTATCTAAGGTTTGCCTTTCTAGACAGGCATTACCAGTTTGTAGCTCTTCCATTCGGATTGGCTACGGCTCCGAGAATCTTCACAAAGGTTCTGTGTGCTCTTCTGGCGGTACTAAGACCGCGAGGAATTGCGGTAGCTCCGTACCTAGACGACATTCTGATACAAGCTTCAAGCTTTCAAACTGCCAAGTCTCATACAGAGTTAGTACTGGCATTTCTAAGGTCGCATGGATGGAAGGTGAACGAAAAGAAGAGTTCTCTCTTTCCACTCACAAGAGTTCCCTTCTTGGGGACTCTTATAGATTCTGTAGAAATGAAGATTTACCTGACAGAAGACAGGTTAACAAAGCTTCAAAATGCATGCCGTGTCCTTCATTCCATTCAACACCCGTCAGTAGCTCAATGCATGGAGGTGATCGGCTTAATGGTAGCAGCAATGGACATAGTACCCTTTGCACGTCTACATCTCAGACCGCTGCAATTGTGCATGCTAAGTCAGTGGAATGGGGATTACTCAGACTTGTCCCCTACTCTGAATCTGGATCAAGAGACCAGAAATTCTCTTCTATGGTGGCTTTCTCGGCCACATCTGTCCAGGGGGATGCCATTCAGCAGGCCGGACTGGACAATTGTAACAACAGACGCCAGCCTACTAGGTTGGGGCGCTGTCTGGAATTCTCTGAAGGCTCAGGGACAATGGAATCAGGAGGAGAGTCTCCTACCAATAAACATTCTGGAATTGAGAGCAGTTCTCAATGCCCTTCTGGCTTGGCCCCAGTTAACAACTCGGGGGTTCATCAGGTTTCAGTCGGACAACATCACGACTGTAGCTTACATCAACCATCCGGGAGGGACAAGAAGCTCCCTAGCAATGATGGAAGTATCAAAGATAATTCGCTGGGCAGAGTCTCACTCTTGCCACCTGTCAGCAATCCACATCCCGGGAGTGGAGAACTGGGAGGCGGATTTCTTAAGTCGTCAGACTTTTCATCCGGGGGAGTGGGAACTTCATCCGGAGGTCTTTGCCCAAATACTTCGACGTTGGGGCAAACCAGAGATAGATCTCATGGCGTCTCGACAGAACGCCAATCTTCCTCGTTACGGGTCCAGATCCAGGGATCCGGGAGCGGTTCTGATAGATGCTTTGACAGCACCTTGGACCTTCGGGATGGCTTATGTGTTTCCACCCTTCCCGATGCTTCCTCGATTGATTGCCAGAATCAAACAGGAGAGAGCATCAGTGATTCTAATAACGCCTGCATGGCCACGCAGGACTTGGTATGCAGATCTAGTGGACATGTCATCCTGTCCACCTTGGTCGCTACCTCTGAAACAGGACCTTCTGATCCAGGGTCCCTTCAAACATCAAAATCTAATTTCTCTGAAGCTGACTGCTTGGAAATTGAACGCTTGATTTTATCAAAACGTGGTTTTTCTGAGTCAGTTATTGATACCTTAATACAGGCTAGGAAGCCTGTTACCAGAAAGATTTACCATAAGATATGGCGCAAATACTTATATTGGTGCGAATCCAAGAGTTACTCATGGAGTAAGGTTAGGATTCCGAGGATATTGTCTTTTCTACAAGAAGGTTTAGAAAAGGGTTTATCCGCTAGTTCCTTAAAGGGACAGATTTCAGCTCTGTCCATTCTTTTACACAAACGTCTGTCAGAAGTTCCGGACGTTCAAGCTTTTTGTCAGGCTTTAGCTAGGATCAAGCCTGTGTTTAAAACTGTTGCTCCACCATGGAGTTTGAACTTAGTTCTTAATGTTTTACAGGGGGTTCCGTTTGAACCCCTTCATTCCATTGATATCAAGTTGTTATCTTGGAAAGTTCTGTTTTTAATGGCGATTTCCTCGGCTCGAAGAGTCTCTGAGTTATCTGCCTTACATTGTGATTCTCCTTATCTGATTTTTCATTCAGACAAGGTAGTTCTGCGTACTAAACCTGGGTTCCTACCTAAGGTGGTCACTAACAGGAATATCAATCAAGAGATTGTGGTTACATCTTTGTGTCCTAATCCTTCTTCGAAAAAGGAACGCCTGCTACACAATCTAGATGTAGTCCGTGCCCTGAAATTTTATCTACAGGCAACTAAGGATTTTCGACAAACGTCTTCCCTGTTTGTCGTTTATTCTGGTCAGAGGAGAGGTCAAAAAGCTTCGGCTACCTCTCTCTCCTTTTGGCTTCGTAGCATAATACGGTTAGCCTATGAGACTGCTGGACAGCAGCCTCCTGAAAGAATTACAGCACATTCTACTAGAGCTGTGGCTTCCACTTGGGCCTTTAAGAATGAGGCTTCTGTTGAACAGATTTGCAAGGCTGCAACTTGGTCTTCTCTTCATACTTTTTCCAAATTTTACAAATTTGACACTTTTGCTTCTTCGGAGGCTGTTTTTGGGAGAAAGGTTCTTCAGGCAGTGGTTCCTTCCGTATAAAGACCCTGCCTGTCCCTCCCGTCATCCGTGTACTTTAGCTTTGGTATTGGTATCCCATAAGTAATGGATGATCCGTGGACTGGATACACTTAACAAGAGAAAACATAATTTATGCTTACCTGATAAATTTATTTCTCTTGTAGTGTATCCAGTCCACGGCCCGCCCTGTCACTTTAAGGCAGGTAATTTTTCCATTAAACTACAGTCACCACTGTACCCTATGGTTTTCCTTTCTCTGCATGTTTTCGGTCGAATGACTGGTAATGGCAGTTAGGGGAGGAGCTATATAGCAGCTCTGCTGGGTGAATCCTCTTGCACTTCCTGTTGGGGAGGAGTTAATATCCCATAAGTAATGGATGATCCGTGGACTGGATACACTACAAGAGAAATAAATTTATCAGGTAAGCATAAATTATGTTTTTACACTTCAGTATTCTGGGGAATGGTACTTCACTGGATTTATACTGTATGCATAGACTTAAACCTAATTTGCAGGGACTTGCAATAGGTTTTAAATAACAATTAATTTATTGAGGTTAAACGTTTTTTTGCTGGCATGTAAAAACGTTTATTTCTCTGAGGTACTGGGTGAAAAAATGTTTTGGGCACTATTTTTTCCACTTGGCAATAGTTTTGTTTAAATTAAAGCAGTTCACTGATCTCTCTCACTGTTATGTGTGAGGGGGAGGGGCCATTTTTGGCGCTTTTACTACGCATCAAAAAACTCAGTTAGAGGTTCATTTTCTTCCTGCATGATCCGGTTCATCTCTACAGAACTCAGGGATCTCCAAAGCCTTTTTTGAGGGAGGTAATCATCACAGCAGAGCTGTGAAGATTGTAGTTGACTGTGATAAAAAACGTTTATTTGTGTATTTTTTCTGCTGCCAGGGTTAGTTTTCCTTTGCTAATGGGAACAATCCTTTGCTAAAATTGTATATTTCTTACAAAGATTTGATGCTATAACTTAATTATTTTCAACTGTCATAATTTTTTCTGTGCTTCTTATAGGCACAGTTCGTTTTCATATTATTGTAAATTACTTGAAAAAGCATTTCCAAGTTGCTAGTTAATTGCTAGTGTGTTAAACATGTCTGATTCAGAGGAAGATACATGTGCTATATGTGCTAATGCCAAAGTGGAGCCCAATAGAAATTTATGTACTAACTGTATTGATGCTACTTTAAATAAAAGTCAATCTGTACAAATTGAACATATTTCACCAGACAACGAGGGGAGAGTTATGCCGACTAACTCGCCTCACGTGTCAGTACCTGCATCTCCCGCTCCGGAGGTGCGTGATATTGTAGCGCCGAGTACATCTGGGCGGCCATTTCAAATCACATTACAGGATATGGCTACTGTTATGACTGAAGTTTTGGCTAAATTACCAGAACTTAGAGGCAAGCGTGATCACTCTGGGGTGAGAACAGAGTGCGCTGATAATATTAGGGCCATGTCAGACACTGCGTCACAGGCGGCAGAACATGAGGACGGAGAACTTCATTCTGTGGGTGACGGTTCTGATCCAAACAGACTGGATTCAGATATTTCAAATTTTAAATTTAAGCTGGAAAACCTCCGTGTATTACTAGGGGAGGTGTTAGCGGCTCTGAATGATTGTAACACAGTTGCAATACCAGAGAAAATGTGTAGGTTGGATAAATATTTTGCGGTACCGGCGAGTACTGATGTTTTTCCTATACCTAAGAGACTTACTGAAATTGTTACTAAGGAGTGGGATAGGCCCGGTGTGCCGTTCTCACCTCCTCCGATATTTAGAAAGATGTTTCCAATAGACGCCACCACACGGGACTTATGGCAAACGGTCCCTAAGGTGGAGGGAGCAGTTTCTACTTTAGCTAAGCGTACCACTATCCCGGTGGAGGATAGCTGTGCCTTTTCAGATCCAATGAATAAAAAATTAGAGGGTTACCTTAAGAAAATGTTTGTTCAACAAGGTTATATATTACAACCTCTTGCTTGTATTGCGCCTGTCACGGCTGCAGCAGCATTTTGGTTTGAGTCTCTGGAAGAGACACTTGAATCATCTACACTAGATGAGATTACACTCAAACTTAGAACCCTTAAGTTAGCTAACTCATTTATTTCAGATGCCGTAGTACATTTAACTAAACTTACGGCTAAGAATTCCGGATTTGCCATTCAGGCACGCAGAGCGCTGTGGCTAAAATCCTGGTCAGCTGATGTTACTTCTAAATCTAAATTGCTTTCAAGGGCAGACCTTATTCGGGCCCGGTTTGAAGGAGATTATCGCTGACATTACAGGAGGTAAAGGCCATGCCCTGCCTCAGGACAAAGCCAAACCTAGGGCTAGACAGTCTAATTTTCGTTCCTTTCGTAATTTTAAAGCAGGAACAGCATCAACTTCCTCTGCACCAAAACAGGAAGGAGCTGTTGCTCGCTACAGACAAGGCTGGAAACCTAACCAGTCCTGGAACAAGGAAACCTGCTGCTGCCCCTAAGACAGCATGAATCGAGGGCCCCCGATCCGGGACCAGATCTAGTAGGGGGCAGACTTTCTCTCTTCGCCCAGGCTTGGGCAAGAGATGTTCAGGATCCCTGGGCGTTAGAGATCATATCTCAGGGATACCTTCTGGACTTCAAATCCTCTCCCCCAAGAGGGAGATTTCATCTGTCAAGGTTGTCAACAAACCAAATAAAGAAAGAAGCGTTCCTACGCTGCGTACAAGATCTTTTATTAATGGGAGTGATCCATCCAGTTCCGCGGTCGGAACAAGGACAAGGGTTTTACTCAAATCTGTTTGTAGTTCCCAAAAAAGAGGGAACTTTCAGGCCAATCTTGGATTTAAAGATCCTAAACAAATTCCTAAGAGTTCCATCGTTCAAGATGGAAACGATTCGAACAATTTTGCCCATGATCCAAGAGGGTCAGTACATGACCACAGTGGATTTAAAGGATGCTTACCTTCACATACCGATTCACAGAAATCATTACCGGTATCTAAGGTTTGCCTTTCTAGACAGGCATTACCAGTTTGTAGCTCTTCCATTCGGATTGGCTACAGCTCCAAGAATCTTCACAAAGGTTCTGGGTACTCTTCTGGCGGTACTAAGACCGCGAGGAATTTCGGTAGCTCCGTACCTAGACGACATTCTGATACAAGCTTCAAGCTTTCAAACTGCCAAGTCTCATACAGAGTTAGTACTGGCATTTCTAAGGTCGCATGGATGGAAGGTGAACGAAAAGAAGAGTTCTCTCTTTCCACTCACAAGAGTTCCCTTCTTGGGGACTCTGATAGATTCTGTAGAAATGAAGATTTACCTGACAGAAGACAGGTTAACAAAGCTTCAAAATGCATGCCGGGTCCTTCATTCCATTCAACACCCGTCAGTAGCTCAATGCATGGAGGTGATCGGCTTAATGGTAGCGGCAATGGACATAGTACCTTTTGCACGCCTACATCTCAGACCGCTGCAATTGTGCATGCTAAGTCAGTGGAATGGGGATTACTCAGACTTGTCCCCTACTCTGAATCTGAATCAAGAGACCAGAAATTCTCTTCTATGGTGGCTTTCTCGGCCACACCTGTCCAGGGGAATGCCATTCAGCAGGCCAGACTGGACAATTGTAACAACAGACGCCAGCCTTCTAGGTTGGGGTGCTGTCTGGAATTCTCTGAAGGCTCAGGGACTATGGAATCAGGAGGAGAGTCTCCTTCCAATAAACATTCTGGAATTGAGAGCAGTTCTCAATGCCCTTCTGGCTTGGCCCCAGTTAACAACTCGGGGGTTCATCAGGTTTCAGTCGGACAACATCACGACTGTAGCTTACATCAACCATCAGGGAGGGACAAGAAGCTCCCTAGCAATGATGGAAGTATCAGATAATTCGCTGGGCAGAGTCTCACTCTTGCCACCTGTCTGCAATCCACATCCCGGGAGTGGAGAACTGGGAGGCGGATTTCTTAAGTCGTCAGACTTTTCATCCGGGGGAGTGGGAACTTCATCCGGAGGTCTTTGCCCAGATACTTCGACGTTGGGGCAAACCAGAGATAGATCTCATGGCGTCTCGTCAGAACGCCAAGCTTCCTCGCTACGGGTCCAGATCCGGGAGCGGTTCTGATAGATGCTTTGACATTACCTTGGACCTTCGGGATGGCTTATGTGTTTCCACCCTTCCCGATGCTTCCTCGATTGATTGCCAGAATCAAACAGGAGAGAGCATCAGTGATTCTAATAGCACCTGCATGGCCACGCAGGACTTGGTATGCAGATCTAGTGGACATGTCATCCTGTCCGCCTTGATCTCTACCTCTGAAACAGGACCTTCTGATCCAGGGTCCATTCAAACATCAAAATCTAACTTCTCTGAAGCTGACTGCTTGGAAATTGAACGCTTGATTTTATCAAAACGTGGTTTTTCTGAGCCAGTTATTGATACCTTAATAAGGCTAGGAAGCCTGTTACCAGAAGGATTTACCATAAAATATGGCGTAAATACTTATATTGGTGCGAATCCAAGAGTTACTCATGGAGTAAGGTTAGGATTCCAAGGATATTGTCTTTTCTACAAGAAGGTTTAGAAAAGGGGTTATCTGCTAGTTCTTTAAAGGGACAGATTTCAGCTCTGTCCATTCTTTTACACAAACGTCTGTCAGAAGTTCCGGACGTTCAAGCTTTTTGTCAGGCTTTAGCTAGGATCAAGCCTGTGTTTAAAACTGTTGCTCCGCCATGGAGTTTGAACTTAGTTCTTAATGTTTTACAGGGTGTTCCGTTTGAACCCCTTCATTCCATTGATATCAAGTTGTTATCTTGGAAAGTTCTGTTTTTAATGGCTATTTCCTCGGCTCGAAGAGTTTCTGAGTTATCTGCCTTACATTGTGATTCTCCTTATCTGATTTTTCATTCAGACAAGGTAGTTCTGCGTACTAAACCTGGGTTCCTACCTAAGGTGGTCACTAACAGGAATATCAATCAAGAGATTGTTGTTCCATCTTTGTGTCCTAATCCTTCCTCGAAGAAGGAACGTCTGCTACACAATCTAGATGTAGTCCGTGCCCTGAAATTTTATCTACAGGCAACTAAGGATTTTCGTCAAACGTCTTCCCTGTTTGTCGTTTATTCTGGTCAGAGGAGAGGTCAAAAAGCTTCGGTTACCTCTCTCTCTTTTTGGCTTCGTAGCATAATACGATTAGCCTATGAGACTGCTGGACAGCAGCCTCCTGAAAGAATTACAGCTCATTCTACTAGAGCTGTGGCTTCCACTTGGGCCTTTAAGAATGAGGCTTCTGTTGAACAGATTTGCAAGGCTGCAACTTGGTCTTCTCTTCATACTTTTTCCAAATTTTACAAATTTGACACTTTTGCTTCTTCGGAGGCTGTTTTTGGGAGAAAGGTTCTTCAGGCAGTGGTTCCCTCCGTATAAAGAGCCTGTCTGTCCCTCCCGTCATCCGTGTACTTTTGCTTTGGTATTGGTATCCCAGAAGTAGTGATGACCCGTGGACTGACCACACTTAACAGGAGAAAACAAAATTTATGCTTACCTGATAAATTCATTTCTCCTGTAGTGTGGTCAGTCCACGGCCCGCCCTGTTTTTTATGGCAGGCTAAAAAATTTTTTGGATTATACTCCAGTCACCACTACACCCTTCGGCTTCTCCTTTCTCGTTGGTCCTTTGGTCGAATGACTGGAGGTGACGTAGGGGGGAGGAGCTATATAGCAGCTCTGCTGGGTGAATCCTCTTGCACTTCCTGTAGGGGAGGAGATAATATCCCAGAAGTAATGATGACCCGTGGACTGACCACACTACAGGAGAAATGAATTTATCAGGTAAGCATAAATTTTGTTTTTACCTATGTGATTACCTTGTATCTAAGCCTCTGAAGACTGCCCTCTTATCTCGGTGCTTTTGACGGACATGCAGTTTAGCCAATCAGTGCAGTCTCCTAAATAACTCCACAGGAGTGAGCACAATGTTATCTATATGAAACACATGAACTAGTACTGTCTAACTGTGAACAACTTTAAAAATGCTCTGAGCTAAGAGGCGGTTTGGAAATCAGTTTGAGCCTACCTAGGTTTAGCCTTTAAAAATACCACCGGAACAAAGCAAATGTAATGATAAAAGTTAATTGGAAAGTTGTTTAAAATTGCATGCCCCATCTTAATCATAAAAGTTTAATTTTGACTATACTGTCCCTTTAACATTACATTCATGTTAATTCTTTAGAAGAGTGCTGTAGTCCCTGTTTTTTTAGGTACCCGGATGGGTTTACCTTTTCTCTCTTTGAATGCTGTGATATGATTAAAATCTAACCCCACTTTCATTCATGATTACTTTGCTTCTAAATAAAAGTGCCTTTTAGAGCTTATCGCTCTGATTTACTCATCTCTCTCCTCCTCCTGGCGCTGATCTACACTTTATTTTTTCCGGTGAAAAACAATTGGCCGGATGAAGAAACGTCATTAAAAAAAAAATAAAGTGTAGCTCGGTGCCGGGAGGAGGAGATGTATGCCTAAATCGGAGCGATTAGCTCTAAAAACACTTTTATTTAGAAGCGAACTAAGGAATGATGAATGAAAGTGGGGTTAGATTTTGAGCATAGTTACACTGATTACTCACAGAACATTACATTTACAATCACTTTAATTTCAATTAAACTATTTAAGATACAGAAAGATTATATTTAACGTAGATATGTGGAAGGTGCTGTTGTAGTGGGGTTTTTTCTGCTTTTCAGCATATATGTGTGTGTGTTTTGTTTTTTAGAAATCAATCTGTTTTTGTGTTTGTGTCTTTCTTATTAAAATTGCTTTTCATACATATATAACAAACTTAGAAACTAAGATTTATTTTACCACAGATGTTGAGATTTCCTTCTTTCTTTCTTTTTTCTTCCATAGTCTTCAGATACTGTATCATCTGATGAACAGCCATGCAGTGAACGCTTAAGTGCCATGTCTTGCAATGAGGATCAAGGCGTTAGGTAAATGTTATCATCATGTTGTTTAGTCTTTGCCAAAGGAAAAACAAAACTGTATAACATCCACAAATCTGCAATATGTATTGTACCACCTGGAAGGTTGATGGGGAAAACCCCAGTGTCGGTATTTTGGCATAAAGATTTTTATAAAGCACATAATGTTTTATTTATCACTGATTTTGTACCTAATCACATATATGTGCACTTTTATTTTAGGTATTAACTAAAAAGTTTGGAATACAGAATGTTTGGATTTTGAAATTATACATTACAGTATATTGTGTGTGTGTATATATATATATATATATATATGTGTGTGTGTATATTGCAACTAACGATTATTTTCATAATTGATCGGCCGATTATTTTTTTCGATTAATCGGATAAAAAAAAAATCAATAATTGTTTTATATATATATATATATATATATATATATATATATAATAAAACCTACATACTGAGTGTTACAAATATAAACTTCAGTCTAAAACTTTGCATGAACACATCTGTTTGTCCAATTTTTAAACAGCAGAGCAAAACAAAACCAAAAACAGTTTGTAAAGAGGTAGAACTAGAAGGAGGTAGGACTATCACTGTTTATAATATTCTGTTGTTCACTCTTTCAGAAACTTTGCATTGAAATGCAAAAATGTCAATATGTACACATGCTCCTGGCTGAGGCTGGCTCTCTTTATGCAAGTCATTTTGCCTGCAGCACAGAAGAGGCGCTCAGATCTTGCCTGAGATGCATAAGTAGGGTTTTGCCAATTTCACCAAAGTGGGATATTTATCTTTGTTAGCATTACCAATGCAAGGGGCCTCTTAACAAAGTAAGCATTGACTTCATTCTAACATAAAAAATATCTTGAATATCTATATGCAATGGTTAAAAAACAGCTTTAAGGTAAGGGAAAAAAATATCTAATCCGCTCTTAAAATAAGATATATACTTAGAGGTTGAATCTGGTACATATTATCACAATTTATTAAAAATATAAAAAAAAAACAATTTAAAAAAAAAAAAAGTCAAAAGCGCTAAGGAATTTATATCAATAACCGGACAAAGCCTTACACATTTATCTGTACAGTACATATAATCCTCAATAGCAAGCAATCCGCTAATAATTGTGCAAACAGATAATAGTGTACATCAATTCACATAACTGGGTATAAATAACAAGCTCAGTACTATATCGTGCCAAGCATAGTCCCGAATCACCTGATTTAATATAAACAATCCAAATGATGACTCCTATTTTTAGTTGTCCTGAAAAAGTGAAAAGTAAAGCCTATAGATGTTCTTTAGGCTAAGGACATAACCATAAAACACAATACCATGTGCAGAAGCTCATTGGGTTGAAGCAGCTGGTGTCATGCACAGACCAACTAATTGGAAACCAACTAATTATTATCGATTATAACGATTAGTTGTTGCAGATATATATATTTATATATAGTGTGTGTGTTATGTTTATGTATATATATATGTGTGTGTATATATATATATATATATATATATATATATATATATATATATATATATGTGTATGTGTATATATATATATATATATATATATATATATATATATATATATATATATATATATATATATATATATATATAGCAAAAAGGGAAATGATTAGCGCTGTTTCTGTTATTCCAATAGGATAAGTACTATATATATATATATATATAATGATAGTGAATTTCTGGAGTAAAAATAAGCTCTCAAAAATGTACACACATAACCAAATAATTTAGTATTTGACATGGGTTAATGGACCCAGGGGCTAACACATTCAAATTAGTATATATTATATATGATTACAGTCCTGTGAATATAGCTGAAATTTTCACTTACAGGATAAAACCTCAGTCCTATGAGGTAAGATGTTTGCACTGCAGAGGAGTAATATTATGGTAGTTCGCTTCCCTCTGGGTGTATGGTGGAGTTTTCAAGTGCCTTGCAGGAGTAAGTGTTCTGCCCCTCAGATGTATGATCTTTCCTTTTCAGAGTATGGTAGATCTCCCCAAGGAAATATGTAGAGAAAACAAGTATCACAAATAGTGTGATATAGTTTTAAAAATATATAATACAGGTTATTCACATGGAAAACACACTATAAAAATGCTTGCTTACATGAATTAACCTCAAACTGATATGAGGTATTGGAAAGGCTTATGGGAATTATGCTTACACAGGCAAGAATTCACTCTGGATTTGCAATAGGCTAGTGTCCCAAGAATAAGCCCCAATAGTCCACAGTAGCAGGAAAAAAAATCCGGATCATCCGGTATCAGAGTTCAGTTCGTATTTCTAACGCGTTTCAAAGGATCTTTCTCAATACTTCCTTCTTCAGAGACTTGTACTGAAATGAGCGGCTGTTCTGTTTTTAAACCACAGGTCTTGGTTCTGGGGTGTGTTAACTGTGCTACTATTGGCTACTACAAACACACCTCTCTCCTACGTTAGTGCGTCGCACTTATTGGTTAGTTCTAAAAACGTTTGACATTCTGACGCTGATTGCGGCTGAATCACCGCTTGGCAAATCAAGACGAGGGAATCCTGGATTATCTATCTATGTTTATAGAAATACATACATGTTATTAACTGTTGGTATGTTTGAAAATTTAACTCTGTTTGCGACTGGATCTCTGTTTAGCAAATCCAGATAAGGGGATCTTTAATTATCTATCTGTTTCTATATATACATAAATGTTATAAAAATACACCTGAATAACTGGACCAACTAATATAACTGATGCAATAAACCTTCAAAAAAAGAACAAATGATAAAGGCAATAAAAATAAAATTCATACTTTAAGCTTATTTTATATATAATAATAATATCCAAATAAAATCCATATAAAAGAAAATAGGATTGAAGGCTTATATGTTAGAAACGTATGACCTTGAGATATGCTAAAACATGTAAATATATAAATATATTAAAGAATAAATAAAAATGCAACCTGGCAATTTAAAAACTAGCTAGATGGCATATTTCATTTATTAGTTTTCCAGAAATGCAGCTAAATCTATGTGTTTATTAAGACTATTAGGCATTAGGGTGTTCATAGTATGTGTCCAGAAAGTTTATTTCTCCAACATAGGTGTGTCCGGTCCACGGCGTCATCCTTACTTGTGGGATATTCTCTTCCCCAACAGGAAATGGCAAAGAGCCCAGCAAAGCTGGTCACATGATCCCTCCTAGGCTCCGCCTACCCCAGTCATTCTCTTTGCCGTTGTACAGGCAACATCTCCACGGAGATGGCTTAGAGTTTTTTAGTGTTTAACTGTAGTTTTTTCATTATTCAATCAAGAGTTTGTTATTTTCAAATAGTGCTGGTACGTACTATTTACTCAGAAACAGAAAAGAGATGAAGAATTCTGTTTGTATGAGGAAAATGATTTTAGCAACCGTAACTAAAATCCATGGCTGTTCCACACAGGACTGTTGAGAGCAATTAACTTCAGTTGGGGGAACAGTTTGCAGTCCCTTGCTGCTTGAGGTATGACACATTCTAACAAGACGATGTAATGCTGGAAGCTGTCATTTTCCCTATGGGATCCGGTAAGCCATGTTTATTACGATTGTAAATAAGGGCTTCACAAGGGCTTATTTAAACTGTAGACTTTTTCTGGGCTAAATCGATTGATTATTAACACATATTTAGCCTTGAGGAATCATTTTATCTGGGTATTTTGATATAATAATATCGGCAGGCACTGTTTTAGACACCTTATTCTTTAGGGGCTTTCCCAAAGCATAGGCAGAGTCTCATTTTCGCGCCGGTGTTGCGCACTTGTTTTTGAGAGGCATGGCATGCAGTCGCATGTGAGAGGAGCTCTGATACTTATAAAAGACTTCTGAAGGCGTCATTTGGTATCGTATTCCCCTTTGGGTTTGGTTGGGTCTCAGCAAAGCAGATACCAGGGACTGTAAAGGGGTTTAAAGCTTAAACGGCTCCGGTTCCGTTATTTTAAGGGTTAAAGCTTCCAAAATTGGTGTGCAATATTTTCAAGGCTTTAAGACGCTGTGGTGAAAATTTGGTGAATTTTGAACAATTCCTTCATGTTTTTTCGCAATTGCAGTAATAAAGTGTGTTCAGTTTAAAATTTAAAGTGACAGTAACGGTTTTATTTTAAAACGTTTTTTGTACTTTCTGATCAAGTTTATGCCTGTTTAACATGTCTGAACTACCAGATAGACTGTGTTCTGAATGTGGGGAAGCCAGAATTCCTATTCATTTAAATAAATGTGATTTATGTGATAATGACAATGATGCCCAAGATGATTCCTCAAGTGAGGGGAGTAAGCATGGTACTGCATCATTCCCTCCTTCGTCTACACGAGTCTTGCCCACTCAGGAGGCCCCTAGTACATCTAGCGCGCCAATACTCCTTACTATGCAACAATTAACGGCTGTAATGGATAATTCTGTCAAAAACATTTTAGCCAAAATTAACCCTTGTCAGCGTAAGCGTGGCTGCTCTGTTTTAGTTACTGAAGAGCATGACGACGCTGATATTAATATCTCTGAAGGGCCCCTAACCCAATCTGAGGGGGCCAGGGAGGTTTTGTCTGAGGGAGAAATTACTGATTTAGGGAACATTTCTCAGCAGGCTGAATCTGATGTGATTACATTTAAATTTAAATTGGAACATCTCCGCATTTTGCTTAAGGAGGTATTATCCACTCTGGATGATTGTGAAAATTTAGTCATCCCAGAGAAACTATGTAAAATGGACAAGTTCCTAGAGGTGCCGGGGCTCCCAGAAGCTTTTCCTATACCCAAGCGGGTGGCGGACATTGTTAATAAAGAATGGGAAAGGCCCGGTATTCCTTTCGTCCCTCCCCCCATATTTAAAAAATTGTTTCCTATGGTCGACCCCAGAAAGGACTTATGGCAGTCAGTCCCCAAGGTCGAGGGAGCGGTTTCTACTTTAAACAAACGCACCACTATTCCCATAGAGGATAGTTGTGCTTTCAAAGATCCTATGGATAAAAAATTAGAAGGTTTGCTTAAAAAGATGTTTGTTCAGCAGGGTTACCTTCTACAACCCATTTCATGCATTGTCCCTGTCACTACTGCCGCATATTTCTGGTTTGATGAACTGCTTAAGGTGCTCGATAGTGACTCTCCTCCTTATGAGGAGATTATGGACAGAATCAATGCTCTCAAATTGGCTAATTCTTTCACTCTAGACGCCTCTTTGCAATTGGCTAAGTTAGCGGCTAAGAACTCTGGGTTTGCTATTGTGGCGCGCAGAGCGCTTTGGTTGAAATCTTGGTCGGCTGATGCGTCTTCCAAGAACAAGCTACTAAACATTCCTTTCAAGGGGAAAACGCTGTTTGGTCCTGACTTGAAAGAGATTATCTCTGATATCACTGGGGGTAAGGGCCACGCCCTTCCTCAGGATCGGCCCTTCAAGGCAAAAAATAGACCTAATTTTCGTCCCTTTCGTAAAAACGGACCAGCCCAAGGTGCTACGTCCTCTAAGCAAGAGGGTAATACTTCTCAGGCCAAGCCAGCTTGGAGACCAATGCAAGGCTGGAACAAGGGAAAGCAGGCCAAGAAACCTGCCACTGCTACCAAGACAGCATGAAATATTGGCCCCCGATCCGGGACCGGATCTGGTGGGGGGCAGACTCTCTCTCTTCGCTCAGGCTTGGGCAAGAGATGTTCTGGATCCTTGGGCGCTAGAAATAGTCTCCCAAGGTTATCTTCTGGAATTCAAGGGACTTCCCCCAAGGGGGAGGTTCCACAGGTCGCAGTTGTCTTCAGACCACATAAAAAGACAGGCGTTCTTACATTGTGTAGAAGACCTGTTAAAAATGGGAGTGATTCATCCTGTTCCATTAAGAGAACAAGGGATGGGGTTCTACTCCAATCTGTTCATAGTTCCCAAAAAAGAGGGAACGTTCAGACCAATCCTAGATCTCAAGATCTTAAACAAATTTCTCAAGGTCCCATCGTTCAAGATGGAAACCATTCGAACTATCCTTCCTTCCATCCAGGAAGGTCAATTCATGACCACGGTGGATTTAAAGGATGCGTATCTACATATTCCTATCCACAAGGAACATCATCGGTTCCTAAGGTTTGCATTCCTGGACAAACATTACCAGTTCGTGGCGCTTCCTTTCGGATTAGCCACTGCTCCAAGGATTTTCACAAAGGTACTAGGGTCCCTTCTAGCGGTGCTAAGACCAAGGGGCATTGCAGTAGTACCTTACCTGGACGACATTCTGATTCAAGCGTCGTCCCTTCCTCAAGCAAAGGCTCACACGGACATTGTCCTGGCCTTTCTCAGATCTCACGGCTGGAAAGTGAACGTGGAAAAGAGTTCTCTATCCCCGTCAACAAGGGTTCCCTTCTTGGGAACAATTATAGACTCCTTAGAAATGAGGATCTTTCTAACAGAGGCCAGAAAAGCAAAGCTTCTGGACTCTTGTCGGATACTTCATTCCGTTCCTCTTCCTTCCATAGCTCAGTGCATGGAAGTGATCGGGTTGATGGTGGCGGCGATGGACATAGTTCCTTTTGCGCGCATTCATCTAAGACCATTACAACTGTGCATGCTCAGTCAGTGGAATGGGGACTATACAGACTTGTCTCCGAAGATACAAGTAAATCAGAGAACCAGAGACTCACTCCGTTGGTGGCTGTCCCTGGACAATCTGTCTCAAGGGATGATGTTCCACAGACCAGAGTGGGTCATTGTCACGACCGACGCCAGTCTGATAGGCTGGGGCGCGGTCTGGGGATCCCTGAAAGCTCAGGGTCTTTGGTCTCGGGAAGAATCTCTTCTACCGATAAATATTCTGGAACTGAGAGCGATATTCAATGCTCTCCAGGCCTGGCCCCAGCTTGCGAGGACCAGGTTCATACGGTTTCAATCAGACAACATGACGACTGTTGCGTACATCAACCATCAGGGGGGAACAAGGAGTTCCCTAGCGATGGAAGAAGTAACCAAAATTATTCTTTGGGCGGAGTCTCACTCCTGCCACCTGTCTGCTATCCACATCCCAGGAGTGGAAAATTGGGAAGCGGATTTTCTGAGTCGGCAGACATTGCATCCGGGGGAGTGGGAACTCCATCCGGAAATCTTTGCCCAAGTCACTCACCTGTGGGGCATTCCAGACATGGATCTGATGGCCTCTCGTCAGAACTTCAAAGTTCCTTGCTACGGGGCCAGATCCAGGGATCCCAAGGCGGCTCTAGTGGATGCACTAGTAGCACCTTGGACCTTCAAACTAGCTTATGTGTTCCCGCCATTTCCTCTCATCCCCAGGCTGATAGCCAGGATCAAGCAGGAGAGGGCGTCGGTGATCTTGATAGCTCCTGCGTGGCCACGCAGGACTTGGTATGCAGATCTGGTGAATATGTCATCGGCTCCACCTTGGAAGCTACCTTTGAGACGAGACCTTCTTGTTCAGGGTCCGTTCGAACATCCGAATCTGGTTTCACTCCAGCTGACTGCTTGGAGATTGAACGCTTGATTTTATCGAAGCGAGGATTCTCAGATTCTGTTATCGATACTCTTGTTCAGGCCAGAAAGCCTGTGACTAGAAAGATTTACCATAAAATTTGGAAAAAATATATCTGTTGGTGTGAATCTAAAGGATTCCCTTGGGACAAGGTTAAGATTCCTAGGATTCTATCCTTCCTTCAAGAAGGATTGGAAAAAGGATTATCTGCAAGTTCCCTGAAGGGACAGATTTCTGCCTTGTCGGTATTACTTCACAAAAAGCTGGCAGCTGTGCCAGATGTTCAAGCCTTTGTTCAGGCTCTGGTTAGAATCAAGCCTGTTTACAAACCTTTGACTCCTCCTTGGAGTCTCAATTTAGTTCTTTCAGTTCTTCAGGGGGTTCCGTTTGAACCCTTACATTCCGTTGATATTAAGTTATTATCTTGGAAAGTTTTGTTTTTAGTTGCGATTTCTTCTGCTAGAAGAGTCTCAGAATTATCTGCTCTGCAGTGTTCTCCTCCTTATCTGGTGTTCCATGCAGATAAGGTGGTTTTACGTACTAAACCTGGTTTTCTTCCAAAAGTTGTTTCTAACAAAAACATTAACCAGGAGATTATCGTACCTTCTCTGTGTCCAAAACCAGTTTCAAAGAAGGAACGTTTGTTGCACAATTTGGATGTTGTTCGCGCTCTAAAATTCTATTTAGATGCTACAAAGGATTTTAGACAAACATCTTCCTTGTTTGTTGTTTATTCAGGTAAAAGGAGAGGTCAAAAAGCAACTTCTACCTCTCTCTCTTTTTGGATTAAAAGCATCATCAGATTGGCTTACGAGACTGCCGGACGGCAGCCTCCCGAAAGAATCACAGCTCATTCCACTAGGGCTGTGGCTTCCACATGGGCCTTCAAGAACGAGGCTTCTGTTGATCAGATATGTAGGGCAGCGACTTGGTCTTCACTACACACTTTTACCAAATTTTACAAGTTTGATACTTTTGCTTCTTCTGAGGCTATTTTTGGGAGAAAGGTTTTGCAAGCCGTGGTGCCTTCCATTTAGGTGACCTGATTTGCTCCCTCCCTTCATCCGTGTCCTAAAGCTTTGGTATTGGTTCCCACAAGTAAGGATGACGCCGTGGACCGGACACACCTATGTTGGAGAAAAAAGAATTTATGTTTAACAGATAAATTTCTTTCTCCAACGGTGTGTCCGGTCCACGGCCCGCCCTGGTTTTTTTTAATCAGGTCTGATATTTTATTTTCTTTAACTACAGTCACCACGGTACCATATGGTTTCTCCTATGCAAATATTCCTCCTTAACGTCGGTCGAATGACTGGGGTAGGCGGAGCCTAGGAGGGATCATGTGACCAGCTTTGCTGGGCTCTTTGCCATTTCCTGTTGGGGAAGAGAATATCCCACAAGTAAGGATGACGCCGTGGACCGGACACACCGTTGGAGAAAGAAATTTATCAGGTAAACATAAATTCTGTTTTCTTAATGCAATTGTTCTGTTTCCCCCACGTTTGTGAGGTTTAACATGTTAAATTATAGTTCACTTCAGACATTGTGGGTCTTTATTATGAATATTTCTCTTGTTAAGTGTATCCAGTCCACGGATCAGCCATTACTTGTGGGATATTCTCTTTCCCAACAGGAAGTTGCAAGAGGATCACCCACAGCAGAGCTGCTATATAGCTCCTCCCCTAACTGCCATATCCAGTCATTCTCTTGCAACTCTCAACAAAGATGGACGTAGTAAGAGGAGAGTGGTGTTTCTTAACTTCAATCAAAAGTTTGTTATTTTGAAATGGTACCGGAGTGTACTCTTTTATCAAAGGCAGCATTAGAAGAAGAATCTGCCTGTGATTTCTATGATCTTAGCAGAAGTAACTAAGATCCATTGCCGTTCTCACATATTCTGAGGAGTGAGGTAACTTCAGAGGGGGAATGGCGTGCAGGTTTTCCTGCAATAAGGTATGTGCAGTTAACATATTTCTAGGGATGGAATTTGCTAGAAAAATGCTGTTGATACCGGATTAATGTAAGTTAAGCCTAAATGCAGTGATTTAATAGCGACTGGTATCAGGCTTATTAACAGAGATACATACTCTTATAAAAGTGTAATATAAAATGTTTGCTGGCATGTTAATCGTTTTTATATATGCTTTGGTGATAAAACTTATTGGGGCCTAGTTTTTTCCACATGGCTGGCTTTATTTTTGCCTAGAAACAGTTTCCTGAGGCTTTCCACTGTTATAGTATAAAAGTTACAGTTGGTGCAGTTAAAATTACAAACTGTGACATTCAGCTTCCCTCAGCAGTCCCCTGCATGCTATAGGACATCTCTGAAGGGCTCAAAAGGCTTCAAAAGTAGGAGCTGTGGCAGTTGTTATGACTGTTTAAAAAACATATTTTTCGTTTTGTTAATCTGTTTTTTGTATTAAGGGGTTAATCATCCATTTGCAAGTGGGTGCAATGCTCTGCTAACTTGTTACATACACTGTAAAATTTTTGTTAGTGTAACTGCCTTTTTTCACTGTTTCAAATTTTGCCAAAATTTGTTTCTCTTAAAGGCACAGTAACGTTTTTTATATTGCTTGTTAACTTTGTTTAAAGTGTTTTCCAAGCTTGCTAGTCTCATTGCTAGTCTGTACAAACATGTCTGACACAGAGGAAACTACTTGTTCATTATGTTTAAAAGCCATGGTGGAGCCCCATAGGAGAATGTGTACTAAATGTATTGATTTCACCTTAAACAGTAAAGATCAGTCTTGATCTATAAAAGAATTGTCACCAGAGGGGTCTGTCGAGGGGGAAGTTATGCCGACTAACTCTCCCCATGTGTCGGACCCTTCGCCTCCCGCTCGAGGGACGCACGCTAATATGGCGCCAAGTACATCAGGGATGCCCATAGCGATTACTTTGCAGGACATGGCTGCAATCATGAATAATACCCTGTCACAGGTATTAGCCAGATTGCCTGAATTGAGAGGCAAGCGCGATAGCTCTGGGGTTAGACGAGATACAGAGCGCGTAGATGCTGTAAGAGCCATGTCTGATACTGCGTCACAATATGCAGAACCTGAGGATGGAGAGCTTCAGTCTGTGGGTGACGTCTCTGAATCGGGGAGACCTGATTCAGAGATTTCTAATTTTAAATTTAAGCTTGAGAACCTCCGTGTGTTACTTGGGGAGGTATTAGCTGCTCTGAATGACTGTGACACAATTGCAGTGCCAGAGAAATTGTGTAGGCTGGATAAATACTATGCAGTGCCGGTGAGTACTGATGTTTTTCCAATACCTAAAAGGCTTACAGAAATTATTAGTAAGGAGTGGGATAGACCCGGTGTGCCCTTTTCCCCACCTCCTATATTTAGAAAAATGTTTCCAATAGATGCCACTACACGGGACTTATGGCAGACTGTCCCTAAGGTGGAGGGAGCAGTTTCTTCTTTAGCAAAGCGTACCACTATCCCGGTTGAGGACAGTTGTGCTTTTTCAGATCCAATGGATAAAAAATTAGAGGGTTACCTTAAGAAAATGTTTATTCAACAAGGTTTTATTTTACAGCCCCTTGCATGCATTGCGCCTGTCACTGCTGCGGCGGCGTTCTGGTTTGAGGCCCTGGAAGAGGCCATCCATACAGCTCCATTGACTGAAATTATTGACAAGCTTAGAACACTTAAGCTAGCTAACTCATTTGTTTCTGATGCCATTGTTCATTTGACTAAACTAACGGCTAAGAATTCCGGATTCGCCATCCAGGCGCGTAGGGCGCTATGGCTTAAATCCTGGTCAGCTGATGTGACTTCAAAGTCTAAATTACTTAACATTCCTTTCAAGGGGCAGACCTTATTCGGGCCTGGTTTGAAAGAAATTATTGCTGACATTACTGGAGGTAAGGGTCATACCCTTCCTCAGGACAGGGTCAAATCAAGGGCCAAACAGTCTAATTTTCGTGCCTTTCAAAATTTCAAGGCAGGTGCAGGATCAGCTCCCTCTACTTCAAAACAAGAGGGAACTTTTCCTCAATCTAAGCAGGCCTGGAAACCTACCCAGTCCTGGAACAAGGGCAAGCAGGCCAGAAAGCCTGCTGCTGCCTCCAAGACAGCATGAAGGAGCGGCCCCCTATCCGACAACGGATCTAGTAGGGGGCAGACTCTCTCTCTTCGCCCAGGCGTGGGCAAGAGATGTTCAGGATCCCTGGGCGTTGGAGATCATATCTCAGGGATATCTTCTGGACTTCAAAGCTTCTCCCCCACAAGGGAGATTTCACCTTTCAAGATTATCTGCAAACCAGATAAAGAAAGAGGCATTCCTAAGCTGCGTGCAAGACCTTGTAATGGGAGTGATCCATCCGGTTCCGCGGACGGAACAAGGACAGGGGTTTTATTCAAATCTGTTTGTGGTTCCCAAAAAAGAGGGAACCTTCAGACCAATTTTGGATCTAAAGATCCTAAACAAATTCCTCAGAGTTCCATCATTCAAGATGGAAACTATTCGAACCATTTTACCCATGATCCAAGAGGGTCAGTACATGACCACAGTGGACTTAAAGGATGCCTACCTTCACATTCCGATCCACAAGAATCATCATCGGTTCCTGAGGTTTGCCTTTCTAGACAGGCATTACCAGATTGTAGCTCTTCCATTCGGGTTGGCTACAGCCCCAAGAATTTTTACAAAGGTTCTGAGCTCACTTCTGGTGGTTCTAAGACCGCGAGGCATAGCGGTGGCTCCTTACCTAGACGACATCCTGATACAGGCGTCAAGCTTTCAAATTGGCAAGTCTCATACAGAGATAATTCTGGCATTTCTGAGGTCGCATGGGTGGAAAGTGAACGAAGAAAAGAGTTCTCTATCTCCTCACAAGGGTTTCCTTCCTAGGGACTCTGATAGATTCTATAGAAATGAAAATTTACCTGACGGAGTCCAGGTTATCAAAACTTCTAAATGCTTGCCGTGTTCTTCACTCCATTCCGCGCCCCACGGTGGCTCAGTGCATGGAAGTAATCGGCTTAATGGTAGCGGCGATGGACATAGTGCCATTTGCGCGCCTGCATCTCCGACCGCTGCAATTATGCATGCTCAGTCAGTGGAATGGGGATTACACAGATTTGTCCCCTCTACTAAATCTGGATCAGGAAACCAGAGATTCTCTTCTCTGGTGGTTATCTCGGGTCCATCTGTCCAAAGGTATGACCTTTCGCAGGCCAGATTGGACCATTGTAACAACAGACGCCAGCCTTCTAGGTTGGGGTGCAGTCTGGAACTCCCTGAAGGCTCAGGGTTCATGGACTCAGGAGGAGAAACTCCTCCCAATAAATATTCTGGAGTTAAGAGCAATATTCAATGCTCTTCTAGCTTGGCCTCAGTTAGCAACACTGAGGTTCATCAGATTTCAGTCGGACAACATCACGACTGTGGCTTACATCATCCATCAAGGGGGGACCAGGAGTTCCCTAGCGATGTCAGAAGTCTCCAAGATAATTTGCTGGGCAGAGACTCGCTCTTGCCACCTATCAGCGATCCATATCCCTGGGGTAGAGAACTGGGAGGCGGATTTTCTAAGTCGTCAGACTTTTCATCCGGGGGAGTGGGAACTCCATCCGGAGGTGTTTGCTCAATTGGTTCGCCGTTGGGGCAAACCAGAACTGGATCTCATGGCGTCTCGCCAGAACGCCAAGCTTCCTTGTTACGGATCCAGGTCCAGGGACCCAGAAGCGGCACTGATAGATACTCTAGCAGCGCCTTGGTTCTTCAACATGGCCTATGTGTTTCCACCGTTTCCTCTGCTCCCTCGACAGGAGAGAGCATCGGGGATATTGATAGCGCCTGCGTGGCCACGCAGGACCTGGTATGCAGACCTAGTGGACATGTCATCCTTTCCACCATGGACTCTGCCTCTGAGACAAGACCTTCTAATACAAGGTCCTTTCAATCATCCGAATCTACTTTCTCTGAGACTGACTGCATGGAGATTGAACGCTTGATCCTATCAAAGCGTGGCTTCTCCGAGTCAGTAATTGATACCTTAATACAGGCACGAAAGCCTGTCACCAGGAAAATTTACCACAGGATTTGGCGTAAATATCTTCATTGGTGTGAATCCAAGAATTACTCATGGAGTAGGGTTAGGATTCCTAGGATATTGTCCTTCCTCCAAGAGGGTTTGGACAAAGGACTATCAGCTAGTTCTTTAAAGGGACAGATTTCTGCTCTGTCTATTCTTTTACACAAGCGTCTGGCAGAAGTTCCAGACGTCCAGGCATTTTGTCAGGCTTTAGTTAGAATTAAGCCTGTGTTTAAACCTGTTGCTCCCCCATGGAGCTTCAACTTGGTTCTTAAAGTTCTTCAAGGGGTTCCGTTTGAACCCCTTCATTCTATTGATATCAAACTTCTATCATGGAAAGTTCTTTTTCTGATGGCTATTTCCTCGGCTCGAAGAGTCTCGGAGTTATCTGCCTTACATTGTGATTCTCCTTATCTGATCTTTCATTCAGATAAAGTAGTTCTGCGTACAAAACCTGGGTTTTTACCTAAGGTGGTTTCTAACAAGAATATCAATCAAGAGATTGTTGTTCCATTATTATGCCCTAATCCTTCTTCAAAGAAGGAACGTCTTTTGCATAATCTAGACGTAGTCCGTGCATTGAAGTTTTACTTGCAGGCTACTAAAGATTTTCGCCAAACATCTCACCTGTTTGTTATTTACTCTGGACAGAGGAGAGGTCAAAAGGCCTTGGCAACCTCTCTTTCTTTTTGGATTTGGAGTATAATCCGTTTAGCATATGAGACTGCTGGACAGCAGCCCCCTGAAAGAATTACAGCTCATTCTACTAGAGCTGTGGCTTCCACCTGGGCCTTTAAAAATGAGGCCTCTGTTGAACAGATTTGCAAGGCTGCGACTTGGTCTTCGCTTCATACCTTTTCAAAATTTTGCAAATTTGATACTTTTGCTTCTTCGGAGGCTGTTTTTGGGAGAAAGGTTCTACAGGCAGTGGTTCCTTCCGTTTAAGTTCCTGCCTTGTCCCTCCCATCATCCGTGTACTTAAGCTTTGGTATTGGTATCCCACAAGTAATGGATGATCCGTGGACTGGATACACTTAACAAGAGAAAACATAATTTATGCTTACCTGATACATTTATTTCTCTTGTAGTGTATCCAGTCCACGGCCCGCCCTGTCCTTTTAAGGCAGGTCTAAATTTTAATTAAACTTCAGTCACCACTGCACCCTATGGTTTCTCCTTTCTCGGCTTGTTTCGGTTGAATGACTGGATATGGCAGTTAGGGGAGGAGCTATATAGCAGCTCTGCTGTGGGTGATCCTCTTGCAACTTCCTGTTGGGAAGGAGAATATCCCACAAGTAATGGATGATCCGTGGACTGGATACACTACAAGAGAAATAAATTTATCAGGTAAGCATAAATTATGTTTTTTGAAATGTATGGACAGATTATGTGATGTCTCACCTGCGATTATATTGGTTAGATGCTCTAGTAGCCTCTTCTTATAAGGTCTAATGGTCCTACCAATATACTGCAAATTGCAGCTGCACTGTAACATATACTACATATTCAGTTTTACAGTTAAACAAAGTTTTATTTCAGACTCCTTCCCTGTACTGCAAGATTTAAACTTTTTTGTCGGCTTGTTTCCACTGAAGTGGTGGATACATGCTTCACAGTTTTTTCTGTTACATTTGTAGAAACCTTCAGACTGTTTCCCTAGCCAATTTGAGTTATTTGTTACATTAGTTCTTAATTGACTGGGTGCCAAAATGGATTTTAGATTTTTATTCCTCTTATATATTACTTTCGGATTATCCTTTATTTCTTTAAGAAACTCATCTTTTTTCAGTATGTGCCAGTGTTTTTTTTAAATTCTGTTGATTTCTTGGGCACCCTCATTATATGTAGTCACTAAAACTACAAGATGTATAGTTGTGCAAATTATCCCTATTTTATTCCTTTAATAATGTGTTTCTTGGGATTGTTCTTGGTTTTTTTTATCAGCCTGTTCTAGGATTTTGTGTTTATAACCCTTTTTCTGAAATTTTTTCTTTAGTGCCATAGATTCTCGTTCATAATCCTCCTCCATTTTTGAACAGTTGCGACTGATTCGTTGAAACTGTCCAAAGGGGATATTCTCTATCCATTTTGGATTATGGCCGCTGTTTGCGTGTAAGTAACCATTGCTATCAGTATCTTTTTTGTATAGCTTTGACAGGATATTATTTTCTTCCTGAAAGGACACTAAGTCCAAAAACTCTATTTCACTTTGGTCTATTTCTTTCGTAAAAGAGAGTTTAAAATCATTTATACTGATAAAAGGAAAAAAATCCTCTAAAATTTCACGTGTACCTGACCAAATTAAAATATCCATAAATCTACCCCAAAAAACAATATGGGTAGAAAACGGTTATTTTCCCTAATTTGGGTCTCTTCCCAAGCCCTCATATATAGGTTGGCATAGCTGGGGGCAAAGCGAGTACTCATTGCGATGCCACTTGTTTGCAAGTAAAATTGATCTTTAAAAGTATAATAATTTCTTTCTAAAATGAATTTAATTGATTCTATTAAAAATATTTGTTTGTCAGGTTCTATATCAGTATATTTGAGCCAGAATTTCATTGCTTCCATGCCCTTATTATGTGGTATATTGGTATAAAATGCACTAACATCTAATGTGGCCCATAAACAATTTGATTCCCATCTGATATTTGATATTTTATTTATTGTATCCGTGGAATCTTTCAAATGGAATTTCAATAAAGGGACCAGCGGTTGTAGAAAAGTTTCAATGAATTCTGATAGTTTTGATGTTAAATAATTTATACCTGACACTATGGGTCTCCCTGGTGGATTTTACCTTATCCTTATGCACTTTAGGCAAATGATAAAAGATAGCAATTGACAGAGTTTCGCTTTTTAGAAAATAAAATTCATTTTCATTTAAAAAGTTACTTGATTTTGCAATGTGAATTAGTATTCATTTAGAAAAGTTTTCGTTGGCTCCCCTTTAGATTTCTTATATGTAGCCTGATCATCCAATAAACGGAGCGCTTCTGTCATATAATCAGCTTTATCTTGTATTACAATACCCCCACCCTTGTCTGCCTCCCTGAAGACAATTAAGGGGTCTTCCTTTAGATTTTTTAGAATAAGTTTTTCCCTTGTATTCAGGTTATCTCTATTAATTCTATAATTTTTACAGAATTGGTCTAGATCCTCCTTAACCAAGTTATAAAACACGGGTATAAAATTTCCTTTTGATTGTACTGGGAAATATGTTGAAATGGGTTTAAACATGGCATGGGTAGCATAAGATAATGTTACTTTTCATCATTAATACTCTCTGTATATGTATTTTATTCCTGGAGAGCAATTAGGGCCTCCAGGTCCGAATCCGTTAATGATTGTATATTATGATCATTTAAAACCTTTTGGGTGTCTTTTTTTTGTTTTTCAAAATGGCGTTTTAAAGTAAGTTTTCGCCAATAAAAATTTCGAACGAATTAGGCCCCTTAGTGGGGGCAAAAGATAGCCCTTTAAAATACTGATTTCCTCAGTAGAAAAGATTCGATTTGAAAGATTGAAAATTTTAGTCTCCAAGTTAGTATATTTTTTCAACATCTAGATGTTGCGATCCTTTGTCGTCCTTTTTCCCTTTCCTCCTCTACAATCCTCTCTGTCGTTTTTTTTTTTTCTTGAGTCCCTTTGGTTCCATTCTAGGGGTTGGGGGATCAGCTGTTGATTTTGGATTGGTATACTGTTCCCTATTTGGGTGTTCCTTTGTGGAGGCACTAAAAAATTTGTATTGTTAATATTTGGTTTGTTTAAATTTCTATTTATATGGACTGGGGTTTTCATTTTTCTATTAGGTTGACAATGGAAATGACTTTTTTTCGTCTTGACGGTTGTAGTTGGATCTATTTTCCATTTCTATTTTGTTGGTAAAAACTCTTTCCCAATCTGTGTGGATTATAATAAGGTCTTGTACCCTCATCATTTCCATTATAAACTCTGGCTCTATTATAATATGGTTCATATTCTCTGTGTGGACCAGAGGGTTTATTATTAAAGTGTCTGTAATAATGTGTTGCCATATTGATGCCACTTATTTACCTGATGTCTGTATTCATGATTATTATATGTATTTGTTTGTCTACCATATGCATTATTGTGGTTATGTTGTCTAACTGCATTACTATTTTTCTTTATTTTGTGGTGAAGTGTGTTGAGATCTCCTATTTAGAGCGGCCTCCTTTAGTGATTCAATCCTATCTCTAGTATTCTTTTGGAAATTTATAAAGGTATGGTTTACAGAGAAGTCAGGAGAATGGAAATTAGATCAATTGGTACACTGTTCTCTTTGGCTTGGATCCTTTCCCAAGTCTTGCCAAATTTCCTCCTCCTCAATTTCCATATCAGTTTTGTTTGTTCTCTCCTTATCCTGTTTAAGATTTAGATCCCTTAGAAATGTCTTCTTTTTCTTACTCTCTATTTCATGTTCAAACCTCTCTATCTTTTTTTATTTTATTTGTCTAGTTCTATATAGTAGACATCCCCTTTAAACATATTGAGCTTAGCTCTAATATCTTTAATTTGTTCTCTGCAATGCTCTATCTTTTTAGTTCTAACCTTAATCAGAATATTCATCAATTTTACAGAAATTTCTTTAAATGCTGAGACCCATTCAGAGGAGCTCAATTTCTGAGCTATCTATGATTGTAGTTTTTTCAAACTGCAGTCCTTTTGGGATTACCTTGTATTTCAGATATCTTTCCAGACTATTACAATGATGCCAGTGAATTAACTGTTTCTAATATAATTTCTCTAATTTTTCAAACAATGTTTTTGGATCAGTTAAATTATAATTATCCAAAAGGGTAATAGGATCCTCATTCACTGAAAGGTGTTTTTTACTGAGATATTTCCATCTTAATGGGAAGAGAGTCCACTGCTTCATTCATTACTTGTCGAAATAAAGAACATGGCCACCAGGAGGAGTCAAAGACTTAAATACCTTCCCCACTCCCCTCATCCCCCAGTCATTCTTTGCCTTTTGTCACAGGAGGTTGGCAGAGAAGTGTCGGAAGATTCGGAGTAGTCTCTTATGGAGGGTAGTACGTGAATTAAGGCCCTGCATTGAAATCCTGCTATATTCCCTGCTTTTGTCATTTTACACCAAGTCTCTCTTTTTGGCCCTGCATTGAAATCCTGCTATATTCCCTGCTTTTCTGTCATTTTACACCAAGTCTCTCTTTCTCTTGTTAAGTGTAGTCAGTCCACGGGTCATCCATTACTTATGGAATATATCTCTTCCTAACAGGAAGCTGCAAGAGGATCACCCAGCAGAGCTTGCTACATAGCTCCTCCCCTCACATGTCATATTCAGTCATTCTCTTGCAGCCTAACTAGATAGGTCGCTGTGAGAGGTCTGTGGTGTTTTTTAACTTAGTTTATTTCTACAATCAAAAGTTTATTTTAAATGGCACCGGAGTGTGCTGTTTATTCTCAGGCAGCATTAGAAGAAGAATCTGCCTGCGTTTTCTATGATCTTAGCAGACGTAACTAAGATCCACTGGCTGTTCTCATCTGAGGAGTGAGGTAACTTCAGAGAAGGGGAATAGCATGCAGGGCCCCCCTGCAAATGAGGTATGTGCAGTAATTATTTTTCTGAGGAATGGAATTGACTGAGAAAATACTGCTGATACCAATGTAAAGTAAGTTCAGCCTTAAATGCAGTGATAGCTACTGGTATTAGGCTGATGAGTGTGTGTACACTGAATGTATTTTTCTAAGGAATGGAATTGACTCTGAAAATACTGTTAATATTGAAATAATGTATGAGCCTTAACTGCAGTAAAAGCGACTGGTAGCAGGCTTATTAATAACAATTCATAACTTTTCAAATGTATGTTTAAAACGTTTACTGGCATGTTAATCGTTTTTTGTGAGGTACTTGGTGATAAAACTTATTGGGGCATGATTTTTACCACATGGCCATCTTTGTTTTCTGCATAGAAACAGTTTTCTGAGCTTCCCCACTGTTGTAATATGAGTGGGAGGGGCCTATTTTAGCGCTTTTTTGCGCAGTAAAAATTCAGTCACAATCTGTCTACTTCATCCTCCATGATCCAGATCGTCTCTAGAGAGCTCAGGGGTCTTCAAAATTCATTTTGAGGGAGGTAATCAGTCACAGCAGACCTGTGACAGTGTGTTTTGACTGTGAGAAAAACGTTAATTATTAAATTGTTAATCTGTTTTTGGGTATTAAGGGGTTAATCATCCATTTGCTGGTGGGTGCAATCCTTTGCTAACTTAATACATTTACTGTGAAAAATTGGTTGCTATAACTATTTTGGTTCACTGTTATTTCAACTGCGACAGCTTTTTGTGCTTCTTAAAGGCACAGTAGCGTTTTTTATATTGCTTGTAAATTTATTTAGAAAAGTATTTCCAAGCTTGCTAGTCTCATTGCTAGTCTGTTTAAACATGTCTGACACAGATGAATCTCTTTGTTCACTATGTTTAAAGGCCAATGTGGAGCCCAATAGAAATTTATGTACTAATTGCATTGATGCTACTTTAAATAAAAGTCAATCTTTACATGTAAAGAAATTATCACCAGACAACGAGGGGGAAGTTATGCCGACTAACTCTCCTCACGTGTCAGTACCTTCGCCTCCCGCTCAGGAGGTGCGTGATTTTGTGGCGCCAAGTACATCAGGGAGGCCCTTACAAATCACTTTGCAAGACATGGCTACTGTTATGACAGAAGTATTATCTAAATTGCCAGAATTAAGAGGCAAGCGTGATAGCTCTGGGTTAAGGACAGAGCGCGCGGATGAGGTGAGAGCCATGTCAGATACTGCGTCACAGTTTGCAGAACGTGAAGACGGAGAGCTTCATTCTGTGGGTGACGGATCTGATCCAGGGAGACTGGATTCAGAGATTTCTAATTTTAAATTTAAGCTTGAGAACCTCCGCATATTGCTAGGGGAGGTATTAGCGGCTCTGAATGATTGTAACACGGTTGCAATTCCAGAAAAATTATGTAGGTTGGATAGATACTATGCGGTACCGGTGTGTACTGACGTGTTTCCTATACCTAAAAGGCTTACAGAGATTATTAGCAAGGAGTGGGATAGACCTGGTGTGCCCTTTTCCCCTCCTCCCATATTTAGGAAAATGTTTCCTATAGACGCCACCACACGAGACTTATGGCAGACGGTCCCTAAGGTGGAGGGAGCAGTTTCTACTTTAGCTAAGCGTACCACTATCCCGGTGGAGGATAGTTGTGCCTTTTCAGATCCAATGGATAAGAAATTAGAGGGTTACCTTAAGAAAATGTTTGTTCAACAAGGTTTTATCTTACAGCCCCTTGCATGCATTGCGCCTGTCACTGCTGCGGCGGCATTCTGGTTTGAGTCTCTGGAAGAGGCCATTCGCACAGCTCCATTGGATGAAATTATGAACAAGCTTAAAGCACTTAAGCTAGCTAACGCATTTGTTTCTGATGCCGTCGTACATTTAACCAAACTTACGGCTAAGAACTCCGGATTCGCCATCCAAGCGCGCAGAGCGCTATGGCTTAAATCCTGGTCAGCTGACGTGACTTCTAAATCGAAATTGCTTAATATTCCTTTCAAAGGGCAGACCTTATTCGGGCCCGGCTTGAAAGAAATTATAGCTGACATTACGGGAGGTATGGGCCATGCTCTACCTCAGGACAGGGCCAAATCAAAGGCCAAACAGTCTAATTTTCGTGCCTTTCGTAACTTCAAGGCTGGAGCAGCATCAACTTCCTCCGCTCCAAAACAGGAAGGAGCTGTTGCTCGTTGCAGGCAGGGCTGGAAAGTTAACCAGTCCTGGAACAAGGGCAAGCAGGCCAAGAAACCTGCTGCTGCCCCCAAGACAGCATGAAGAGAGGGCCCCCTATCCGGAAACGGATCTAGTGGGGGGCAGACTTTCTCTCTTCGCCCAGGCTTGGGTAAGAGATGTCCAGGATCCCTGGGCGTTGGAGATCATATCTCAGGGATATCTCCTGGACTTCAAAACTTCTCCTCCACGAGGGAGATTTCATCTTTCAAGGTTATCAGCAAACCAAATAAAGAAAGAGGCGTTTCTACGCTGCGTACAAGACCTTTTACTAATGGGGGTGATCCGCCCAGTTCCGCGGACGGAACACGGGCAGGGATTCTATTCAAATCTATTTGTGGTTCCCAAGAAAGAGGGAACCTTCAGACCAATCTTGGACTTAAAAATCCTAAACAAATTTCTAAGAGTTCCATCATTCAAAATGGAAACTATTCGAACCATCCTTCCCATGATCCAAGAGGGTCAGTACATGACCACAGTGGATTTAAAGGATGCCTACCTTCACATACCGATTCACAAGGATCATTATCGGTACCTAAGATTTGCTTTCCTAGACAGGCATTACCAGTTTGTAGCTCTTCCCTTCGGATTAGCTACGGCTCCAAGAATCTTTACAAAAGTTCTGGGCTCACTTCTGGCGGTACTAAGACCGCGAGGCATAGCGGTGACTCCGTACCTAGACGACATTCTGATACAAGCGTCAAGTTTTCAAACTGCCAAGTCTCATACAGAGATAGTTCTGGCATTTCTGAGGTTGCATGGGTGGAAGGTGAACGTGGAAAAAGAGTTCTCTATTACCACTTACAAGAGTTCCCTTTCTAGGGACTCTTATAGATTCTGTAGAGATGAAAATTTACCTGACAGAGGCCAGGTTATCAAAACTTCTAAATGCTTGCCGTGTCCTTCATTCCATTTCACACCCGTCAGTAGCTCAGTGCATGGAAGTAATCGGCTTAATGGTAGCGGCAATGGACATAGTTCCATTTGCGCGCCTGCATCTCAGACCGCTGCAATTGTGCATGCTAAGTCAGTGGAACGGGGATTACTCAGATTTGTCCCCCCTACTAAGTCTGGATCAAGAGACCAGAGATTCTCTTCTATGGTGGCTCTCTCGGCCACATCTGTCCAAGGGGATGGCCTTTCGCAGGCCAGATTGGACGATTGTAACAACAAACGCCAGCCTTCTAGGCTGGGGCGCAGTCTGGAACTCCCTGAAAGCTCAGGGATTATGGACTCAGGAGGAGAAACTCCTCCCAATAAATATTCTGGAATTAAGAGCAATATTCAATGCTCTCCTAGCTTGGCCTCAGTTAGCAACTCTGAGGTTCATCAGATTTCAGTCGGACAACATCACGACTGTGGCTTACATCAACCATCAAGGGGGAACCAGAAGTTCCCTAGCTATGTTGGAAGTCTCAAAGATAATTCGCTGGGCAGAGTCTCATTCTTGCCACCTGTCAGCGATTTACATCCCAGGCGTAGAGAACTGGGAGGCGGATTTTCTAAGTCGCCAGACTTTTCATCCGGGGGAGTGGGAACTTCATCCGGAGGTCTTTGCTCAACTGATTCTTCGTTGGGGCAAGCCAGATCTGGATCTCATGGCGTCTCGCCAGAACGCCAAGCTTCCTTGTTACGGATCCAGGTCCAGGGACCCGGGAGCGGTGCTGATAGATGCTCTGACAGCCCCTTGGGTCTTCAACATGGCTTATGTGTTTCCACCATTCCCGATGCTTCCTCGTTTGATTGCCAAGATCAAACAGGAGAGAGCTTCGGTGATTCTGATAGCGCCTGCGTGGCCACGCAGGACCTGGTATGCAGACCTAGTGGACATGTCGTCCTTTCCACCGTGGTCTCTACCTCTGAGACAGGACCTTCTAATTCAGGGTCCTTTCAAACATCCAAATCTAATTTCTCTGAGGCTGACTGCATGGAGATTGAACGCTTGATTCTATCAAAGCGTGGCTTCTCGGAGTCGGTTATTGATACCTTAATACAGGCTAGGAAGCCTGTTACCAGAAAAATTTACCATAAAATATGGCGTAAATTTTTATATTGGTGCGAATCCAAGAGTTACTCATGGAGTAAGGTTAGGATTCCTAGGATATTGTCCTTTCTACAAGAGGGTTTAGAAAAGGGCTTATATGCTAGTTCGTTAAAGGGACAGATTTCTGCTCTGTCTATTCTTCTACACAAACGTCTGGCTGAAGTTCCAGACGTTCAGGTTTTTTGTCAGGCTTTAACTAGGATTAAGCCTGTGTTTAAGACTGTTGCTCCGCCGTGGAGCTTAAACTTAGTTCTTAATGTTCTTCAAGGCGTTCCATTTGAACCCCTTCATTCCATTGATATCAAGCTGTTATCCTGGAAGGTTTTGTTTTTGATGGCTATTTCCTCGGCTCGAAGAGTCTCTGAGTTATCTGCCTTACATTGTGATTCTCCTTATCTGATTTTTCATTCAGACAAGGTAGTTCTGCGTACTAAACCTGGGTTCTTACCTAAGGTAGTTACTAACAGGAATATCAATCAAGAGATTGTTGTTCCATCACTGTGTCCTAACCCTTCTTCAAAGAAGGAACGACTTTTGCATAATTTGGACGTAGTCCGTGCCCTGAAGTTCTATTTGCAGGCAACTAAAGATTTTCGTCAAACTTCTTCCCTGTTTGTCGTTTACTCTGGACAGAGAAGAGGTCAAAAGGCTTCGGCTACCTCTCTCTCTTTTTGGCTTCGTAGCATAATACGTTTAGCCTATGAGACTGCTGGACAGCAGCCTCCTGAAAGGATTACAGCTCATTCTACTAGAGCTGTGGCTTCCACCTGGGCCTTTAAAAATGAGGCCTCTGTTGAACAGATTTGCAAGGCTGCGACTTGGTCTTCGCTTCACACCTTTTCAAAATTTTACAAATTTGACACTTTTTGCTTCTTCGGAGGCTATTTTTGGGAGAAAGGTACTTCAGGCAGTGGTTCCTTCTGTTTAATGTTCCTGCCTTGTCCTTCCCTTCATCCGTGTACTTTAGCTTTGGAATTGGTATTCCATAAGTAATGGATGACCCGTGGACTGACTACACTTAACAAGAGAAAACATAATTTATGCTTACCTGATAAATTTATTTCTCTTGTAGTGTAGTCAGTCCACGGCCCGCCCTGTCTTTAAGGCAGACCTAAATTTTAATTAAACTCCAGTCACCACTGCACCCTATGGTTTCTCCTTTCTCGTCTGCTTTGGTCGAATGACTGAATATGACATGTGAGGGGAGGAGCTATGTAGCAAGCTCTGCTGGGTGATCCTCTTGCAGCTTCCTGTTAGGAAGAGATATATTCCATAAGTAATGGATGACCCGTGGACTAACTACACTACAAGAGAAATAAATTTATCAGGTAAGCATAAATTATGTTTTTTGGTATGTGAATTAAGGCCCTGCATTGAAATCCTGCTATATTCCCTGCTTTTGTCATTTTACACTGTCTCTCTTTTTGGTACGTGAATTAAGGCCCTGCATTGAAATACTGCTATATTCCCTGCTTTTGTCATTTTACACCAAGTCTCTCTTTTTGGTACGTGAATTAAGGCCCTGCATTGAAATCCTGCTATATTCCCTGCTTTTGTCATTTTACACCAAGTCTCTCTTTTTGGTACGTGAATTAAGGCCCTGCATTGAAATCCTGCTATATTCCCTGCTTTTCTGTCATTTTACACCAAGTCACTCTTTTTGGTACGTGAATTAAGGCCCTGCATTGAAATCCTGCTATATTCCCTGCTTTTCTGTCATTTTACACCAAGTCTCTCTTTTTGGTACGTGAATTAAGGCCCTGCATTGAAATCCTGCTATATTCCCTGCTTTTCTGTCATTTTACACCAAGTCTCTCTGTATGTATGTGTGTGTGTGTGTATATATATATATATATATATATATATATATATATATATATATATATATATATATGTGTGTATATATATATATATATATATATATATATATTCATGAGCACATGAATTTAGGCTGTTAAAATTAAGTCCTGCATTTTTTGTAATGATTTTTCCCAATGTCTCAATTCTAATGTCTAGTTAATTGCCATGTGATGCTCAATCCTTATCAATACTTGCTATAACTCTAAAATTTATAGTTTTCTTATGTCACAGTTTTAACTCCCTCCAAATTTTATTGTCTGTTTACTTAACTCATCTCACCCTGAGCAGATTCTAACATTCCTATTGGCCTTACCAACTGTCTTTGATTAGCAATTAACTAAATTTAGTGGACTCAGCTGACTGCCCTACCTGTATATATTTCAGACTAGTTTGGGCAAGTGCATTGCACAGGGGTGTGTGCATTGGTTACAGGGCTGTGTACTTTTTAACAATAGCATATGTTCATATTTTCAAAGTGAACATTTTATAAGTGAGGCACAAATTTTTAAGAATTATACAAGAATTGAACAAGGATTGGGCAAGGGACAAGACACAAGGCACGTACTCTTGTAATACTGTGTTTTATGTATCTCATTGTATCCTTTTGCAAGTGCTGCTGTAACACTGTGTCTTATGTGTTTACTTGGTTCCCACTTTAATAATAATGCTCAATATCTTCATATTCCTTTTTGCTACCTCTTGTCTCTATAACAAACTACATTACTCACTTACTCCTTCTCCCTCTCCACCTGCACTGTTAATTAGCCCATCTCTCTTATACTCACCTTACTTTTGTACTCATGAAATGTATCTATTCCTAAACACTCTCTCTCCCCCCTGCACTTCAGCCAAACAGTCTTATTACTGCAAATCTGCTTCTCATCTCATGTCACTCTCCCTCTTGCTCATACTAGCTGCTGGCGACATCTCCCCTAATCCTGGTCCCTCACAACCTCCTAGCCTTTCACATCCTTGTGTGCCTTTCAATAAACTTCATAAACTAAACTCTGGTAACCTTAATCACATTCCTCTTTCATCTAAAAACCCCTCCCCCTTCACTTGTGCACTCTGGAACTCTCGCTCTGTTTGCAACAAGCTCACTTCTATCCATGATCTCTTTATCTCCCACTCTCTTAACCTTCTGGCTCTTACAGAAACCTGGCTCTCTGCTTCAGACACAGCATCCACTGCTGCACTGTCACATGGGGGTCTCCATTTCAGCCACACTCCTAGGTCTGGCAATAGAGAAGGAGGTGGTGTCAGTATTTTACTTTCCTCTCATTGCACCTTCCAACAAATACAGCCCTTCTCTTCACTCACATTTTCTTCATTTGAAGCACACATGATTCTGTTATTCTCTCCCCTCTCTATACGTGTTGCAGTCATATACCGCCCCCCTGGCTCCCCAACTCAATTTTTAGATCACTTTGCTGCCTGGCTTCCTCATTTCCTTTCCTCAGACACCCCTGCCCTCATTCTTGGCGACTTTAACATTCCTCTTGACAATCCCAATGCCTCCTCTGCAATACAACTTCTTCAACTGACTTCCTCTTTCGGCCTGTCACAATGGACTGACTCTCCCACTCACAAAGATGGTCATTCCCTTGATCTGATTTTCACCTATCGATGCACTCTTTCAAATTTAACAAACTCCCCTTTTCCTCTCTCTGACCATCATCTCCTAACTTGCAACATCACTTCCCTACCTACAACTCCCGCTCCCTCTACCCCTCACACCAAACTTCACAGAAGCACTAAGTCACTAGATCTGCATCATCTCGCTAGCTCTCTCAAACCTCTCATCCATCACCTCCTTTTCCTGCCCTGACCAATCTATCTGCCAGTATAATTGCACCCTTACATCGGTCATTGACACTCTGGCCCCTCCAACCTTAGCTCAGAAACCACACTCTTCATCCCCAGCCCTGGCATACTCCTCTGACATGATACCTACGCAGATGCTCCCGTACTGCTGAGCAACATTGGAGGAAATCTCGGAGTTCAGCTGACTTTCTTCACTACAAGTTCATCCTGAACTCCTACTATTCTGCCCTTATTCTTTATAAGCAACATTATTTTTCTAATCTCATCTCTACTCTTTCCTCTAACCCTAAACGTCTGTTCTCCATGTTCAACACTCTTCTTCGCCCACCCCCACCTCCTAACACAACCTCTCTCTCAGCTCAAGATTTTGCAAGCCACTTCAACAAAATTGACTCCATCAGAAGTGAAATAAGCTCTCAACATACTTCCAATCTCCCACCCCCTCAAAAGCTCACGATCACCCAAAACCCAAATATCAAAAAATGCAGCTCTTTTGCCCCTGTTAATGAGGATGAAGTTTTCTGCCCTTATACTGTCCTCCCACCTCACTACCTGTCCCCTCGACCCCATCCCCTCACAGCTACTCCCCTCCCTCTCTTCTACCCTCACCCCCATACTCACACACATTTTCAACCTCTCCCTCAGCACTGGTATATTTACCTCATCTCTAAAACATGCACTGGTCACACCTATCCTCAAAAAACCTTCCCTTGATCCAATCTCCCCATCCAATTACCGCCCTATTTCCCTACTCCCTCTTGCCTCAAAGCTCCTCGAAAAGCTAGTTTACGCACGTCTATCCCATTTCCTTACACTAAACTCTCTTCTTGACCCACTGCAATCTGGATTTCGTTCCCATCACTCTACAGAGACAGCAATTGTCAAGGTTACCAATGACCAACTTAAAGCAAAATCCAAAGGCCACTTCTCTCTGCTTATCCTCCTTGACCTGTCTGCAGCCTTTGACACTGTTGACCATCCTCTTCTGCTCCAAACCCTCCAATCCTTCGGCATCTGTGACACAGCCCTCTCGTGGTTCTCTTCCTATCTGACTAACCGTACATTTAGTGTAGCCTTCTCCGGAGCATCCTCTGCCCCGTTACCACTTTCTGTTGGGGTACCTCAAGGCTCTGTCCTTGGTCCCCTTCTCTTTTCAATCTACACGTCGTCACTAGGTTCCTTAATAAAGTCCCATGGGTTTCGATACCATTTGTATGTCGATGACACCCAAATCTACCTCTCTACACCAGACCTACCTCCTTCCTTACTAACCCGTGTCACTAACTGTCTTTCTCACATCTCATCTTGGATGTCCTCTCACTACCTTAAGCTAAATCTCTCCAAAACTGAACTCCTAATTTTTCCCCCTTCTTCCAATGTCTCCACCCCCAAAATTTCTATAACTGTTGATAATTCCATCATTACCCCTACCCCGCACGCCCGATGTCTTGGGGTCACACTTAACTCAGATCTTTCCTTCAATCCTCACATTCAGTCCTTGGCTAAAGCCTGCCGCTTCCACCTTAAAAACATTGCTAAAATTAGACATTTCCTTACACAAGATACAACCAAGATTTTAATCCACTCTCTCATCCTTTCCCGCCTCGACTACTGCAATTCCATCCTCTCTGGTCTACCTAGCTGCCGCTTAGCTCCTTTACAATCCATTATGAATGCCTCTGCCAGGCTCATCTTCCTTACTCGTCGCTCTTCATCTGCTGCACCTCTCTGCCAATCCCTTCACTGGCTTCCTCTTGCCTCTAGGATTAAACACAAAATCCTCACCCTGACATATAAAGCTCTCAACTGCACTGCTCCCCCCTACATCTCAGAACTTGTCTCTAGATACTCTCCCTCCCGTCCCCTTCGATCAGCTCAGGATCTCCTCCTCTCCTCCTCTCTTGTTACTTCCTCACATTCACGTTTACAGGACTTCTCCAGACTGGCCCCCATCTTGTGGAATTCCATGCCTCGCTCCATAAGACTCTCCCCTAGTTTTAACAGCTTCAAGCACTCCCTAAAAACTCTACTATTCAGGGATGCATACAACCAACACTAACCTTTCCTATTGCCATTGCTTTCCCCTTCAACCCCTTAGATTGTAAGCCTATGGGCCCAGCTGTTTACAGATCGCTTCATAAGAGCCGACTACAACAGTGAAACTCTCGGCAGGGCCCTCTACCAACTTGACCCCTACAAAAGCTATCCTATACACTCACTATGTTTACAGCGCTGCGGAATCTGTTGGCGCTCTACAAATACCTGATGATAATAATAATAATAATAATAATAGTACTCTTCGGAATGGGACTGGAGTTTTAAGTAGTCCTGTCAGCCTCTCAGTCAGAGCATGGATGAAAGTTAGAGTCCAGAGATGCAGGGAGAGTCTTTCTGCGAAACCATCCTGACTCATATTAACAGCTTTATAAGCAATCAGCGTTGATGAGTTTCGCTGCCTGCTTTCTGCACTCAAGTCCATGTCAGGAGCGATGCTACTACCCTGTCACACATGAAAGGCCGTGTTCCTGTTCCACAGCATAGATTCTGGTAAGATCATTTAATTTATACACATTTGATAACACAAGAAGACATGGTCACAGTGTGTCTCCTTTTATCTGTATAGAATCAAGGGTTAATATCCTCAGAAAGGAGGTTACTGAAAAGGGGGGGTGTTTATGCATCATTATTCTTTATTGTGTTTAATGCTGCGACACGTGTGAGATGAGGCTCTGTCATAATATGTGAACAGTCAGGTTTTCTTAGAGAGATATTGACGCAGCCTGTTTTGGCGCATTTTCTCGTTCGTGCAGGGGCGGTCTTGCATGGCACTCCATGTGCCCGGGTGTGACCTCTTTCATTTCCTCTTTCTTGACCGGCGGTTGCAGGAGACGAAGCCTTTTCTCTGTGGTCATTGGAGGTGGTGAGTGCCCCAGCCATTGGGGTATAACGGTGCCATTTAATTTCTATCTAGTCCGTAATAAAAGCTCAAGCTATGGAGGACTCTGATATGTTAGAGGGTACTCCCTCTTTAACCAAATCTAATACCTGTGTTTATTGTGAGGGGGTGCCAGTTGATCCGCCTCCTCAACTATGTTCCACGTTTTGATAAAATTGCAATATCTAAAAAGATTAAGATATTTAGTACAACTGAGCAGTCCACATCTGAGGTTTCTCCGTCCCGCAAAGTGCGTTCCCTATATTCATCTCCGATTACACATGCAGCTCCCCAGGGCACTACTAATCCTCCCGCGGGAGGGGCCCTTTGGCTGCCAGATTTCGCTGAGCAGTTACAAACGGCGGTTTCTGCGACCTTCAATGCTTTACCACGCCCTGCTGAACGCAAGCAAAAGGTGAAACATAGCTATCCATCTCAGGGGTCATCTAGTCCATTGGATGTCTCTGATAGATTATCCGCTGATGAAGACGACTCCGACTCGTCTGCGTAGGAACCAGATTTTAAATTTAAGATGGAGCATTTGCGCTTTCTGCTGAAAGAGGTGCTTGCTACATTGGAGGTTCTTGAACCGAAATTGCCGGAGGAACCTTCGATCCCTAAGCTAGATAGGGTTTACGAGGACAGGGTGGTGCCTCAGACTTTCCCAGTCCCCATTAAAATGGCTAATATTATTAAGAATGAATGGGAGAAACTTGGTTCGTCATTTTCCCCTTCTACTTCTTTTAAGAAGCTATTCCACGTTCCGAACTCGCAGCTTGAGCTGTGGGGGCCATTCCTAAGGTGGATGGTGCTATCACCACGCTCGCTAAGTGAACGACTATCCCGATCGAAGATAGCTCTTCGTTCAAGGAGCCCATGGAGAAAAAAAATGGAGTCCATGTTGAGAAAGATGTTCCAACTCACTCACTCATTCTTTCATATGTGATGCAAATATGCAGATTATGCGCCCGAATGCCAAGACATCAGGTTTTTCTGTTCTTGCCCGTAAGGCCCTGTGGTTAAAGTCATGGTCCGCTGACATCACTTCCAAGTCTAGATTACTTTCCCTCTGGTTTAAAGGGAAGGTTCTTTTTGGTCCAGGCCTAAGGGATTTACCTTTCGTTCAGACAAGTCTCAACACCAGCAGCCTGCCGCAAAAACAGAGCAGTCCAAGGGATCTTGGAAACCAGCTCACTCTTGGAACTAAACCAAGCAGAGCAAGAAGCCCGCTGAGACAAAATCGGCATGAAGGGGCGGCACCCGATCCGTCTCTGGATTGCGTAGGGGGCAGACTATCTCTTTTTGTGGAGGCCTGGATAAGAGATGTTCAGGACCTTTTGGGTTCTGGAGGTCATAGCCCAGGGTTACAGGATAGGATTTAAGACTCATCCACCCAGAGGCAGATTCCTCCTGTCAAACCTATCAGCAAGTCCAGAGAAGAGAGATGCCTTCCTAGGATGCGTGAGGGATCTCTCTTTTGTCTGAGTAATTGTCCCAGTCCCTCTAGCAGAAAGAGGTCTGGGGTATTATTCAAACCTTTTCGTGGTCCCAAAGAAAGAGGGCACGTTTCGCCCAATTATGGACCTAAAGTGTCTAAACAAGTATCTGTCAGTCCCATCGTTCAAAATGGAGACTATCCGATCGATTATGTCCCTAGTTTAAGAGGGACAATTCATGACGACAATAGATTTGAAGGATGCTTACCTTCATGTACCAATCCACAGGGATCACTTCAGGTTCCTAAGATTCGCATTTCTGGACCAACACTTCCAGTTTGTGGCCCTACCGTTCGATCTGGCGACTGCCCCAAGAGTCTTTGACGAAGGTTCTGGGAGCACTGTTCGCGAGAGCCAGAGGTATTGCAGTGGCTACTTATCTGGACGATATCCTGGTCCAGGCTCTGTCCTGCAGTCTCGCAGAGAAACACTCAAGGGCTCTTCTCCTTCGATCCCGTGGATGGAAGATAAACAAAGGAAAGAGTTCTCTGGTTCCCAGCAACAGAGTGGAATTCCTGGGTACGATAATAATTCCTTATCCATGAAGATATTCTTGACAGATCAGAGACGTTGCAAGCTTGCGATCACTCAGATCTATCCCAACAGATATCTCTGGACATCCGAACGAGGGAAAGGGATTGGTGAATCAGTCCGGGACAACTGTCCCAGTGGACATCCTTCCTGAGACCATCCTGGGAGATTGAGACCACGGATGCAAGTCTATCAGAATGGGGAGCTGTTTGGGGTGCCAGAAAGGGACAGGGCAGGTGGACTCGAGAGTAGTCGAGTCTACCGATAAATATTCTGGAACTCAATATTCAACGCTCTGAGGGCTTGGCACCCCCTGGGGTCGTCCCGATTCATCAGGTTCCATTCGGACAACATTACCTCGGTGGCTTACATAAACCATCAGGGGGGAACGAGAAGCTCCATAGCCATGAGGGAAGTATCTTGGATTCTGGAATGGGCAGAGAACCACAATTGTTTGCTCTCAGCGATCCATATTCCGGGTGTGGACAAATGGGAAGCGGATTTTCTCAGCAAACAATCGTTTCATCCAGGGGAATGGTCTCTCCATCCCGAGGTGTTCGCGGTGATCTGCAACAGATTGGGGATGCCGGAGATAGACCTCATGACGTCCAGACTCAACTTCAAACTAACCAGATACAGGTTGCGGTCCAGGGATCACCAGGCAGAACTGATAGATGCCTTAGCGGTGCCATGGGAGTTCAACCCACTTTACATTTTTCCACCGTTGCCACTTCTACATCGTGTAGTGGCCCACATCAAGCAGAAGCAAGCTTTGGCTATTCTGGTAGCTTCGTCGTGGTCGCGGTGGACGTGGTTTGCGGATCTGGTGGGGATGTCATCGTCTCCTCCATGGAGGTTACCCTGTCACAGAGATCTGCTGGTTCAGGGTCCATTTCTACACCAAAATCTCGATTCTCTGAGGCTGACTGCATGGAGATTGAATGCCTAGTCTTAGCCAAGTGAGGATTTTCGGAGAGAGTGATTTGATATTCTCATTCAGGCCAGGAAGCCGGTAACTCAACGCATCTATCATAAGGGGTGAAGGACCTACTTGTCCTGGTGTGAGGAACGTGGATATCCCTGGCACAAGGTTAGGGTATCACGGATTCTGGCTTTTCTCCAAGGATTGACTGGATAAGGGTCTTGCTGCCAGTTCCTTAAAGGGTCAGATTTTGGCTTTATCTGTACTGTTACACAAGAAGCTAGCGGAGCTTCCTGATATTCAGTCCTTTGTTCAGGCTCTGTCTAGGATCCGATCTGTCTTTAAGAAAAAAACTTGGTTCTTAAGATTTTGCAGAGGGCTCCGTTTGAGCCTATGCATGCGCTTGGCATTAAGCTTCTTTCCTGGAAAGTCCTATTCCTACTGGCTATTGCATCGGCTCGCAGAGTCTCTGATGTAGCGGCCGTGCAATGTGAGCCCCCTTACCTGTTTTTTCACGCTAATAAAGCTGTTCTTCGCACTGAATTGGGGTTTCTTTCTAAGGTATTGTCGAATCGTAACATCAATCCGGAAATAATAGTTCCTTCCTTGTGTCCTAACCCTTCTTCGTCTAAGGAAAGGTTGCTTAATAATTTGGATGTGGTTAGGGCCTTGAAGTTTTATCTTCAGGCCACGAAGGAAATCATACTGACTTTGTCTTTATTTCTCCAACATAGGTGTGTCCGGTCCACGGCGTCATCCTTACTTGTGGGATATTCTCTTCCCCAACAGGAAATGGCAAAGAGCCCAGCAAAGCTGGTCACATGATCCCTCCTAGGCTCCGCCTACCCCAGTCATTCTCTTTGCCGTTGTACAGGCAACATCTCCACGGAGATGGCTTAGAGTTTTTTAGTGTTTAACTGTAGTTTTTCATTATTCAATCAAGAGTTTGTTATTTTCAAATAGTGCTGGTACGTACTATTTACTCAGAAACAGAAAAGAGATGAAGAATTCTGTTTGTATGAGGAAAATGATTTTAGCAACCGTAACTAAAATCCATGGCTGTTCCACACAGGACTGTTGAGAGCATTAACTTCAGTTGGGGGAACAGTTTGCAGTCCTTTGCTGCTTGAGGTATGACACATTCTAACAAGACGATGTAATGCTGGAAGCTGTCATTTTCCCTATGGGATCCGGTAAGCCATGTTTATTACGATTGTAAATAAGGGCTTCACAAGGGCTTATTTAGACTGTAGACATTTTTTGGGCTAAATCGATTGATATTAACACTTATTTAGCCTTGAGGAATCATTTATTCTGGGTATTTTGATATAATAATATCGGCAGGCACTGTTTTAGACACCTTATTCTTTAGGGGCTTTCCCAAAGCATAGGCAGAGTCTCATTTTCGCGCCGGTGTTGCGCACTTGTTTTTGAGAGGCATGGCATGCAGTCGCATGTGAGAGGAGCTCTGATACTTATAAAAGACTTCTGAAGGCATCATTTGGTATCGTATTCCCCTTTGGGTTTGGTTGGGTCTCAGCAAAGCAGATACCAGGGACTGTAAAGGGGTTAAAGCTTAAAACGGCTCCGGTTCCGTTATTTTAAGGGTTAAAGCTTCCAAAATTGGTGTGCAATATTTTCAAGGCTTTAAGACACTGTGGTGAAAGTTTGGTGAATTTTGAACAATTCCTTCATGTTTTTTCGCAATTGCAGTAATAAAGTGTGTTCAGTTTAAAATTTAAAGTGACAGTAACGGTTTTATTTCAAAACGTTTTTTGTACTTTCTTATCAAGTTTATGCCTGTTTAACATGTCTGAACTACCAGATAGACTGTGTTCTGAATGTGGGGAAGCCAGAATTCCTATTCATTTAAATAAATGTGATTTATGTGATAATGACAATGATGCCCAAGATGATTCCTCAAGTGAGGGGAGTAAGCATGGTACTGCATCATTCCCTCCTTCGTCTACACGAGTCTTGCCCACTCAGGAGGCCCCTAGTACATCTAGCGCGCCAATACTCCTTACTATGCAACAATTAACGGCTGTAATGGATAATTCTGTCAAAAACATTTTAGCCAAAATGAACCCTTGTCAGCGTAAGCGTGGATGCTCTGTTTTAGTTACTGAAGAGCATGACGACGCTGATATTAATATCTCTGAAGGGCCCCTAACCCAATCTGAGGGAGCCAGGGAGGTTTTGTCTGAGGGAGAAATTACTGATTTAGGGAACATTTCTCAGCAGGCTGAATCTGATGTGATTACTTTTAAATTTAAATTGGAACATCTCCGCATTTTGCTTAAGGAGGTATTATCCACTCTGGATGATTGTGAAAATTTGGTCATCCCAGAGAAACTATGTAAAATGGACAAGTTCCTAGAGGTGCCGGGGCTCCCAGAAGCTTTTCCTATACCCAAGCGGGTGGCGGACATTGTTAATAAAGAATGGGAAAGGCCCGGTATTCCTTTCGTCCCTCCCCCCATATTTAAAAAATTGTTTCCTATGGTCGACCCCAGAAAGGACTTATGGCAGTCAGTCCCCAAGGTCGAGGGAGCGGTTTCTACTTTAAACAAACGCACCACTATTCCCATAGAGGATAGTTGTGCTTTCAAAGATCCTATGGATAAAAAATTAGAAGGTTTGCTTAAAAAGATGTTTGTTCAGCAGGGTTACCTTCTACAACCCATTTCATGCATTGTCCCTGTCACTACAGCCGCATATTTCTGGTTTGATGAACTGATTAAGGTGCTCGATAGTGACTCTCCTCCTTATGAGGAGATTATGGACAGAGTCAATGCTCTCAAATTGGCTAATTCTTTCACTCTAGACGCCTCTTTGCAATTGGCTAAGTTAGCGGCTAAGAATTCTGGGTTTGCTATTGTGGCGCGCAGAGCGCTTTGGTTGAAATCTTGGTCGGCTGATGCGTCTTCCAAGAACAAGCTACTAAACATTCCTTTCAAGGGGAAAACGCTGTTTGGTCCTGACTTGAAAGAGATTATCTCTGATATCACTGGGGGTAAGGGTCATGCCCTTCCTCAGGATCGGCCTTTCAAGGCAAAAAATAGACCTAATTTTCGTCCCTTTCGTAAAAACGGACCAGCCCAAGGTGCTACGTCCTCTAAGCAAGAGGGTAATACTTCTCAGGCCAAGCCAGCTTGGAGACCAATGCAAGGCTGGAACAAGGGAAAGCAGGCAAAGAAACCTGCCACTGCTACCAAGACAGCATGAAATATCGGCCCCCGATCCGGGACCGGATCTGGTGGGGGGCAGACTCTCTCTCTTCGCTCAGGCTTGGGCAAGAGATGTTCTGGATCCTTGGGCGCTAGAAATAGTCTCCCAGGGTTATCTTCTGGAATTCAAGGGACTTCCCCCAAGGGGAAGGTTCCACAGGTCTCAGTTGTCTTCAGACCACATAAAAAGACAGGCGTTCTTACATTGTGTAGAAGACCTGTTAAAAATGGGAGTGATTCATCCTGTTCCATTGAGAGAACAAGGGATGGGGTTCTACTCCAATCTGTTCATAGTTCCCAAAAAAGAGGGAACATTCAGACCAATCCTAGATCTCAAGATCTTAAACAAATTTCTCAAGGTCCCATCTTTCAAGATGGAAACCATTCGAACTATCCTTCCTTCCATCCAGGAAGGTCAATTCATGACCACGGTGGATTTAAAGGATGCGTATCTACATATTCCTATCCACAAGGAACATCATCGGTTCCTAAGGTTTACATTCCTGGACAAACATTACCAGTTCGTGGCGCTTCCTTTCGGATTAGCCACTGCTCCAAGGATTTTCACAAAGGTACTAGGGTCCCTTCTAGCTGTGCTAAGACCAAGGGGCATTGCAGTAGTACCTTACCTGGACGACATTCTGATTCAAGCGTCGTCCCTCCCTCGAGCAAAGGCTCACACGGACATCGTCCTGGCCTTTCTCAGATCGCACGGCTGGAAAGTGAACGTGGAAAAGAGTTCTCTATCCCCGTCAACAAGGGTTCCCTTCTTGGGAACAATTATAGACTCCTCAGAAATGAGGATTTTTCTAACAGAGGCCAGAAAGACAAAGCTTCTGGACTCTTGTCGAATACTTCATTCCGTTCCTCTTCCTTCCGTAGCTCAGTGCATGGAAGTGATCGGGTTGATGGTAGCGGCAATGGACATAGTTCCTTTTGCGCGCATTCATCTAAGACCATTACAACTGTGCATGCTCAGTCAGTGGAATGGGGACTATACAGACTTGTCTCCAAAGATACAAGTAAATCAGAGGACCAGAGACTCACTCCGTTGGTGGCTGTCCCTGGACAACCTGTCACGAGGGATGACATTCCACAGACCAGAGTGGGTCATTGTCACGACCGACGCCAGTCTGATGGGCTGGGGCGCGGTCTGGGGATCCCTGAAAGCTCAGGGTCTTTGGTCTCGGGAAGAATCTCTTCTACCGATAAATATTCTGGAACTGAGAGCGATATTCAATGCTCTCAAGGCTTGGCCTCAGCTAGCGAGGACCAAGTTCATACGGTTTCAATCAGACAACATGACGACTGTTGCGTACATCAACCATCAGGGGGGAACAAGGAGTTCCCTAGCGATGGAAGAAGTGACCAAGATTATTCTATGGGCGGAGTCTCACTCCTGCCACCTGTCTGCTATCCACATCCCGGGAGTGGAAAATTGGGAAGCGGATTTTCTGAGTCGTCAGACATTGCATCCGGGGGAGTGGGAACTCCATCCGGAAATCTTTGCCCAAGTCACGCAACTTTGGGGCATTCCAGACATGGATCTGATGGCCTCTCGTCAGAACTTCAAAGTTCCTTGCTACGGGTCCAGATCCAGGGATCCCAAGGCGGCTCTAGTGGATGCACTAGTAGCACCTTGGACCTTCAAACTAGCTTATGTGTTCCCGCCGTTTCCTCTCATCCCCAGGCTGGTAGCCAGGATCAATCAGGAGAGGGCGTCCGTGATCTTGATAGCTCCTGCGTGGCCACGCAGGACTTGGTATGCAGATCTGGTGAATATGTCATCGGCTCCACCTTGGAAGCTACCTTTGAGACGAGACCTTCTTGTTCAGGGTCCGTTCGAACATCCGAATCTGGTTTCACTCCAGCTGACTGCTTGGAGATTGAACGCTTGATTTTATCGAAGCGAGGTTTCTCAGATTCTGTTATCGATACTCTTGTTCAGGCCAGAAAGCCTGTAACTAGAAAGATTTACCACAAAATTTGGAAAAAATATATCTGTTGGTGTGAATCTAAAGGATTCCCTTGGGACAAGGTTAAGATTCCTAGGATTCTATCCTTCCTTCAAGAAGGATTGGAAAAAGGATTATCGGCAAGTTCCCTGAAGGGACAGATTTCTGCCTTGTCGGTGTTACTTCACAAAAAACTGGCAGCTGTGCCAGATGTTCAAGCCTTTGTTCAGGCTCTGGTTAGAATCAAGCCTGTTTACAAACCTTTGACTCCTCCTTGGAGTCTCAATTTAGTTCTTTCAGTTCTTCAGGGGGTTCCGTTTGAACCCTTACATTCCGTTGATATTAAGTTATTATCTTGGAAAGTTTTGTTTTTAGTTGCAATTTCTTCTGCTAGAAGAGTTTCAGAATTATCTGCTCTGCAGTGTTCTCCTCCTTATCTGGTGTTCCATGCAGATAAGGTGGTTTTACGTACTAAACCTGGTTTTCTTCCAAAGGTTGTTTCTAACAAAAACATTAACCAGGAGATTATCGTACCTTCTCTGTGTCCGAAACCAGTTTCAAAGAAGGAACGCTTGTTGCACAATTTGGATGTTGTTCGCGCTCTAAAATTCTATTTAGATGCTACAAAGGATTTTAGACAAACATCTTCCCTGTTTGTTGTTTATTCAGGTAAAAGGAGAGGTCAAAAAGCAACTTCTACCTCTCTCTCTTTTTGGATTAAAAGCATCATCAGATTGGCTTACGAGACTGCCGGACGGCAGCCTCCCGAAAGAATCACGGCTCATTCCACTAGGGCTGTGGCTTCCACATGGGCCTTCAAGAACGAGGCTTCTGTTGATCAGATATGTAGGGCAGCGACTTGGTCTTCACTGCACACTTTTACCAAATTTTACAAGTTTGATACTTTTGCTTCTTCTGAGGCTATTTTTGGGAGAAAGGTTTTGCAAGCCGTGGTGCCTTCCATTTAGGTGACCTGATTTGCTCCCTCCCTTCATCCGTGTCCTAAAGCTTTGGTATTGGTTCCCACAAGTAAGGATGACGCCGTGGACCGGACACACCTATGTTGGAGAAAACAGAATTTATGTTTACCTGATAAATTTCTTTCTCCAACGGTGTGTCCGGTCCACGGCCCGCCCTGGTTTTTTTTTAATCAGGTCTGATAATTTATTTTCTTTAACTACAGTCACCACGGTACCATATGGTTTCTCCTATGCTATTATTCCTCCTTAACGTCGGTCGAATGACTGGGGTAGGCGGAGCCTAGGAGGGATCATGTGACCAGCTTTGCTGGGCTCTTTGCCATTTCCTGTTGGGGAAGAGAATATCCCACAAGTAAGGATGACGCCGTGGACCGGACACACCGTTGGAGAAAGAAATTTATCAGGTAAACATAAATTCTGTTTTGTTGTGTATTCGGGGAAGGGAAGGGTGCAGAGGGCCTATTCCACTTCACTGTCTTTTTGGTTGCTTTTTGGTTGAGGAGCATTATCCGTCTGGCCTAGAGGATTACGGCTCACTCAACTTGGGCTGTGGCCTTGGCCTTTAAGAACGAGGCTTCTATGGAGCAGATTTGTAAGGCGGCGACTTGGTCTTTACATACTTTTGCAAAATTTTACAAATTTGATGTTTTTGCTTCGGCGCAAGCAGCTTTTGGGAGAAAGGTTCTGCAGGCTGTGGTGCCCTCAGTTTAGGGTCCGCCTCCTTTTTCCCTCCCGTTTTGTTTAATTCAGTGTCCTCTAGAGCTTGGGTATTTGTTCCCACAAGTAATGAATGAAACAGTGGACTCTCCTCCCATTAAGATGGAAAACAAATTATGCTTACCTGATAATTTAATTTCCATCTGTGGGGGAGAGTCCACTGCTCCCACCCGTTTCTCCGGTGGGCAGACCTAAATTTAATTTTATTCTTCTGGCAAGATTTATACCCTGATATTTCTCCTACTGTTCCTTGTTCCCTTGGCAGAATGACTGGGGGATTAGGGGAGTGGGGGGAGGTATTTAAGCCTTTGGCTGGGGTGTCTTTGCCTCCTCCTGGTGGCCAGGTTCTTAATTCCCACAAGTAATGAATGAAGCAGTGGACTCTCCTCCCACAGATGGAAATGAAACTATCAGGTAAGCATAATTTTATGTTTTTTCAGAGTGTAGATTGGAGAGCAGAAATAAAGGAGGGTGCAGTGCTATTGCATGTAAAAAATAAATCAATATTAATTTATATATACACATACAAACAACGCCGTACCAAGCTATGTTTTAGAAATGTCGGCAGGGGGAAGTGGGGGGCACAACACTAAACCAGGGTGGCAGTGCCTAATTTCAAGGTACCGTTGGCTCTCTAGCGCCTGAACTTGCTGTGCCCTGATTTAGATCTATTTATTATACAAAGACTTTTCACCGGTATTTCAAACAATAAGTCCTAATGAGTTATTCAATCTTACTTTAAAGGGACAGTAAACATAGGTATTAATGTTACAAATAATCTGCATTATATGCTGAATTATATAACATTAGGCTAGTGGTCCCTCAATACAAAAGAACAGATGCAGAAGTTGATGGTGATGATGGTTAGTAAATATTTTATTTTAATTTTACATTAATACCTATGTTTACTGTCCCTTTTAATGAACTTGAGTAGACACACCTGCTACCGGACATACATTATATAATTTATTTACCACAATTTAAAACCATTATGAATAAATGCATATGAATGAGAAAAAAAAATACCTCTTAAACATTATTTTTTTCTTTTAGATTTACAGGAATGCCTTTAAGAGTTCCTTGCACCTCTGCTGTGGACAGCAACAAGAATGATTCATTCTCCAGTGCTATGGATGAAAATCAGGCACATGATCTTAATGTAAATTGTAGTATCACCAGAGAGAAGTCAAGTAGTTTGGAAAAATCAAAAATGGATATACTTGCAAAACCGTCCATAGGTAAAGGATTCTTTATTATAATATCTACAGAAGCATTTTTACTATTAGATTTTTTTTTCTTTCTAAATAATACTGCCAGATGTTTTGATTTTATTTAAAAAAAAATTATTTATTTTTTCCCCCCTAGATGACCTGCCAGCATCTGTTGATAAAACTTATGATTCTGCTTCCCAAAATAAGAGAGTAAAGTCATTAGAATCTTTCGATGAGTTAACTTTAACAAATAGTAGAACTTCAGACATTGGTACCTTTGTGACAAAGAGGAAAAAAAGGTCAGCCTTGCCGCGTTCCAGTAGTCAAAAGTGGGAGCCTAACCAAAGCCAGTGCACAGATGGCATAGACAACCCCACCAGTTCACAATGGGAGCACAATTCCCAAACTATTCTTCCAGATTCTTTATGCAATGGTGTAAATTATAAGATACCGTCACCTTGTGACAATAACTCACATTTGAATAACCAGTCAGGCATATTGCATTTAAGCAATGTGTTTGTGGAAATGGATTCCATCACAAAACAGTATACAGAGAACAAAGAAAGGAACACTGGTGCACAATGGGAACCAGATGAGGCTTGTAATAGCCAAACTGTTTTATCTAAATCAAGTGGAAATAGTGAGATTGATGTACCTTATATTGCCAACTCAGAAGTATTTGGCCTTTTAACTGAAAAGAATAAGCTGTCAACAATGTTAAGTTTAAGCATGCAGTCAGTCGAAGGTGAGCCTTCTATGTGCTTAATCACAGAAGACAGTGCAAACAATAAGCACAATACAGACAATACAATGCCATCAGATCATGTAGAGCCAGTTGTAAATAAAGAGCCACAAACTGAAGATGCATCTGCTCAGCAAGAGAAAACCTTGTATGATGCTGATATGGAACTAACTTCCAGTGATGCTGCTTCCATTGTTGCAGTTTCATCTAAAAGTAAAAAGAGCAAAACTAAATCTAAATTACCTGTCAAACCGGATCAAACTTCACTGAGGAAGGTCAAAAAATCTAAAAAAGAAAAGACTAAAAAGATTTGTAAAAATAGCCTTTGTAGTGACGAAAACAAAGATATATCCAAATCCAAAGAAAAATCTGATGTTGTATATGATACTGAAATAGAACCTCTGAATATTGTACACCAGTCTGAAAATATAGAAAGCAACTCAAATTCACACTTAAACACTGAAATAGATTTGAATACAAATACAGTATCACAAATAATTGATAAGGATAGCAGAAGGACATATGCAGTTTGTGTAACACATCCAATTAAACAGGAAGAATTTGACTTTAATATAACATCAAATATTGATAATATGCAAAATCAGTTAAGAGACCCTGAACAAGGGGATGATGTTCTGTTTAATGAAATTTGCCAATTAAAAAATTCAGCAGTTTTTGAATATGAAAAAGAACAAGTCAAGAGTGAAAAATGTAGGACCGAAATTGCTCTTAAGCAAGGCCAAGCAAAAGCTAGTGACATTTTAAAGAATTCAGAAAAATCCAAAAAGAAAATATGCAAGGAAAAGCACAGTTCAAAGTTGCTTGACCAATTTCCAATGGAGAATGAAGGATATAAACTTGTCAGCTCCGAAACTCTATTAGATCTGCAGAAAGGACATAACCTTCAAGCTAATGTATTACAAGCTAGTATGACAAACAGATACCCAAGTATTCGTCGTGAAACATATGTTGTGTGTCCTCCTGATACTTGTATTGTACAAGCTCCGGCAGACTTTGTTTCCAGAGAAGATAAAATCTGTTATCGGAGGGAGACCTTTGTTATTCCGGAACCCAGTCTCAAAACGTCCAATATAAATGATACGATTGATATTGAAAAAGATACTGATTTGAAACCCGATGCACCAAGTCATTCAATAAACTCTTTAGGCTTTACGGATATTTTACCCCTTTCTGAAGATAACAAAAGTGGATGTGATAAGACACATAAAAAGTCTAAAAAATTTAAATCAAAAGTAATCCCTGTAGATCAAAATGTTGATTCCTGCAGTGAACCTTCGAATTCAAGGTCCTCGCAAGCAGCTCACAATGAAAATCGTTACAAAAAGTCAGATCACTTGCTTTCTCAGGAGGACAAAAGGAAGACCTATATGTTGCCACCTAAGAAAAATGCTGTGGTCAATACAAAACAAACACTTGTTCGAGAGAGTGTAATAGAGCCAGAATCTAGTCAACCTAAAAAGCCCACAAAGTTTACAAGTCTCTTTTCTACAAATGAGCATGACTCTTTTATGCTTGACATGGTTAGCGAATCAATTCTGGATTCTATGGTGGAGTTTCCAAGCTATGAAGAATTCCCATCTCAATCTACCGGTGAAAATGTTTCCTTAATTATGGACAAGACTTTGCTAAAGAGTATTCCCCTTCTGGATTTCACAGAGGACTACAACTCTTGCGAATCCTCACATCCTTCAAAAGGCATCAGTGTTCTTGATGAAAATGACCACAGTAATTTACAAGATCATAATGGAGAAAATGTTGATTGTACATTTAAGAAGCTAAGTCAAGTTACAGAAAGTCATGAACCAAGTAAGTTTTAAGTTTCCCATTTTTTTATTTCAGTTTATATGGAAGACGTATCTGCTTGATTTAAAATAAATTATATAGCTGATTAATGCATAACTTTTGCAATGTAGTGTTGAATTGCTTATATTTACTGTGCTTACAAAAAAGTTTGCAGAGTAAACACCCTGTAATTACAATACATTTATATAGAACAACATATCAGCCAAGTCTTAATTTTTTTTTAAAACACATTAACATCTTTTTTTTACTGCAATTATGTATCAATAGCAAAACTCCACCCACCATTTGTCTTATTTAGAGGAGCCAATCTGGGCTTTAGTCGGCAGACAATAAGGCTAGCCCAACTATAATGTTAGTATACAGTGCATTGCTTATCAGTTATCTGATAAAACCCACATAGGGACAGATACAGTTGCAAGAAAAAGTATGTGAACCCTTTGGAATGATATGGATTTCTGCACAAATTTGTCATAAAAAATCATCTAAGTCCCAACAATAGACAATCACAGTCTGCTTAAACTAATAACACACAAAAAATGAAATGTTGCCATGTTTTTATTGAACACACCATGTAAACTTTCACAGTGCAGGTGGAAAAAGTATGTGAACCCCTAGACTAATGACAGCTCCAAGAGCTAATTGGAGTGAGATGTCAGCAAACTGGAGTCCAATCAATGAGATGAGATTGGATGTGTTGTTTACAGCTGCCCTGCCCTATACAAAACACACACCAGTTCTGGGTTTGCTTTTCACAAGAAGCATTGCCTGATGTGAATGATGCCGCGCACAAAAGACCTCTCAGAAGATCTACGATTAAAAATTGTTGACTTGCATAAAGCTGGAAAGGGTTATAAAAGTATCTCCAAAAGCTTTGCTGTTCATCAGTCCACGGTAAGACAAATTGTCTATAAATGGAGAAAGTTCAGCACTGCTGCTTCTCTCCCTAGAAGTGGCCGTCCTGTAAAGATGACTGCAAGAGCACAGCGCAGACTGCTCAATGAGGTGAAGAAGAATCCTAGAGTGTCAGCTAAAGACTTACAAAAGTCACTGGCATATGCTAACATCCCTGTTAGCAAATCTACAATACGTAAAACACTAAACAAGAATGGATTTCATGGGAGGATACCACAGAGGAAGCCACTGCTGTCCAAACAAAACATTGCTGCACATTTACAGTTTGCACAAGAGCACCTGGATGTTCCACAGCAGTACTGGCAAAATTTTCTGTGGACAGATGAAACCAAATTTGAGTTGTTTGGAAGAAACACACAACACCGTGTGGCGAAAAAGAGGCACAGCACACCAACATCAAAACCTCATCCCAACTGTGAAGTATGGTGGTGGGGGCATCATGGTTTGGGGCTGCTTTGCTGCATCATGGTTTGGGGCTGCATCATGGTTTGGGGCTGCGTCAGGGCCTGGACGGATTGCTATCATCGAAGGAAAAATGAATTCCCAAGTTTAAAAAGACATTTTGCAGGAGAACTTAAGGCCATCTGTCTACCAGCAGCTGAAGCTCAACAGAAGATGGGTGTTGCAACAAGACAATGACCCAAAGCATAGAAATAAATCAACAATAGAATGGCTTAAACAGAAGAAAATACGCCTTCTGAAGTGGCCCAGTCAGAGTCCTGACCTCAACCCGATTGAGATGCTGTGGCATGACCTCAAGAAAGCGTTTCACACCAGACATCCCAAGAATATTTCTGAACTGAAACAGTTCTGTAAAGAGGAATGGTCAAGAATTACTCCTGACCGTTGTGCACGTCTTATCTGCAACTACAGGAAACGTTTGGTTGAAGTTATTGTTGCCAAAGGAGGTTCAACCAGTTATTAAATCCAAGGGTTCACATACTTTTTCCACCTGCACTGTGAATGTTTACATGGTGTGTTCAATAAAAACATGGCAACATTTCATTCTTTGTGTGTTATTAGTTTAAGCAGACTGTGATTGTCTATTGTTGTGACTTAGATGATAATCAGATCACATTTTATGACCAATTGTTGCAGAAATCCATATCATTCCAAAGGGTTCACATACTTTTTCTTGCAACTGTATGTAGCAGAGTTGGCCTTGAGAGGTTAGCAGGGTGCAGTTTAAAGGGACATTATACACTCTTTTTCTCTTTGCATAAATGTTTTGTAGATGATCTATTTATAGAGCCCATAAAAATGTTTTATTTTTAAATGGATAGTTTTGCTTATTTTTAAATAACATTGCTCTGATTTTCAAACTAATCAAACCCCAAAGTTTTAGGAGAATACTGACGTATACCTACTCCAGCTTGCTTCTGTTGTGTAAAGAGTCTTTTCTTCTTAAATGGAGAGTCCACAGCTGCATTCATTACTTTTTGGAAATAAGAACCTGCCCACCAGGAGGAGGCAAATACACCCCAGCCAAAGGCTTAAATACTCCTCCCACTCCCCTCATCCCCCAGTCATTCTTTGCCTTTTATCCCAGGAGGTTGGCAGAGAAGTGTCAGAATTTTTTGTCTTTTATGGAGGGTAGTACTCTCAGTGAGGGCTTGGATGAAAGTCCGGAGATGCAGGAAGAGTCTTTCTGCAAAACCATCCCGACTCATATTAACAGCTCTTCAAGCAATCGGCGTTGTTGAATTTCGCTCCGCTGCCTACTTTCTTCTCTCAAGTCCATGGCGGAGGCGATGCAACTATTCGTCACAAAGGCTGTGTTCCTGTTCCACGGCGTAGATTCCGGTAAGATTGTTTCATTTTACTTTATCATCAATGTACTGTAATGTGAATGTTTTCCCGAGAGGCTACAACACCTTGCGGGTCTAACTACATGACATAAGGGTCTCATTGAGTCTCTGTTAGTATCTTGGAATCAAGGGTTAATATCTCCTGTGAGGGTTATTGAACAGGGGGGTTTATAATCATGTTTATGTGATTCAACCTGCTTATGTGTGATGTTTATGGGCTTGTGGTTTGGAACTTTGAGGCCTTTGGAAGCAGCCTTTTGGTTGGGTGCGCTTTTTGGACTATACGGTTCACCTTGTGTTCGGGCATGGTTACGTTCTGTTTTCCATTTCCGCAATCCCGACCGTGTGGCAAAGTAAATTTTCTAGTCTGCCAGGGTTTGGTCATAGGTGTTGAGTGCCCCAGCCATTTGGTGTGTCGGGTGCCATTTTTTGTTTTTACTACTTTAGTCCATACCCCCCCCGGAGGTTGCAGCACTTTTTCGCTTCCACATAATGTTGGCGATTTGTTCGTCTGCAGAGTCCAGACATTTATTTGAGAATGTGCTCGTGCCCTATTGTCCTGGGCCTTCCGCCTTTGGGAGGGCCTCTACAGTTCCCCGCGGGTGTATCTGTCCCTGAGTGTTGTGCCTTCCGTTACAGGATTGCGCGCCTTCGCGTATTGCTCAGACATGTTTTTCAGTTATTGAATGACCCTATGTTGCCAGATACAGGGATTTTCAGTCTGCTAATTAGAATGGTGCACCTCATTAGACATGTGGAGATGAAGTAATCTCCTGATTGTCATTTGTTTGAGATCTTTCCCAGTTTTTGAAAGATAGGGCTCCGTTTGGCTGGTCCTGTGTCTTTTGGGGCGTTAACCTACGGGTTGCCTTATATTTTATTTATATCCGATTGGATGTCTTTTTTATTTGTTTTTGTTTCCTTCGGGAACCTTCTGGGATTGATACTTTTTATTACTTCTTTGGAAGTTGTTTTGGACACGTTAGTCCTATGTTAAAAATGTCTGTTTTCTGTTTTTTTCCCCTATGAGGGAGAATTTATGCAGCTTGCCGGTTAGGACCCTAGGTGCAGGCTGGTCCTGTAGGGTTCGTTCGGTCTTGCGGCTGTTCAGACACGTGGCGCTGTTCTGCTCGGCTGTTTCGGTAGAAACGCTGAGTGCTAAGGTTATCATTGTTTTTCATGTTCAACTAAGCATTCGAGAGGACCTTTGGGTCCGTGAGGCAGGAAGGATTGTTTCAGTCCTTATAGCCTTCAGTCATAGATGGGCGGGCAGGGGAGATTCCCGCTGCGTCACTCTATCTGACATCTCATTTCATCAGAATCTAGAGTTTTCCTCCCCCATGTGGTGGAGGGTTGGAGGGCTTAACACCCCTTACCGCAGTTGAGCAGCTTGGCCTCTGGATTTGTCCTTTTGGGCTTGATCCAACAGCTTGTATAGGATAGATGTCTAGCATGCGGAAGGTTTGCAGTTTGAAACCAATTGCAGCTCTTGACACCTTACAGGTGTATGCGTAAGATGTTTATAGTGTATCTAGATGCAACTCTTACTCTTTGACGTGTACTGTCTGAGTTATAAGAGATCTTTGGGTCTTCTTCCATTGTCTCTGGGTGAGTTGGATCTCCTTTTAGGGATCTGTGTTTCCGGGTGATGGTTGTTCCCTGCGGGGACTCTGTTTAGCTCAGGGTTTTCCAAAGCTGGATAGGTGAAAGGGAGATTAGTCCTGCTAGTAGGATTTTTTTTTACCTCGAGGTATCCCTTGGTTGTCCTGATGCTTTGAGAAGCACCTTCATACGACTTCTAGCCTTGCTCCTTGGAGCGTTGGACTTTAGCTAGGGGTGATTTCTTACTTTGGTCGGGGCTTTCAAGTTCTTCTCGCTATCCGGATTTTCTGGATATGCATCCATATCCCTTGTTATCTGGCTTTTTGGCCAGTTGGGGTGTTTAGTCCTAGGGTAAGGTTTGCCTGAACTATAAGGTGCCCAGACCTGTTTTTCTCCCTGAGACTGCCGGTTGCTGAAGCTTTGCTTGGCCTTTTTTTTCTGACCCAGTTTTGGGTGGTTTTGGAATCTCAGGGCTGGTCGGGGTGTTCCACGGTAGTGGGAACTTGGGCTATGTTCTTGCTCCATCTACCAAACCTGGTCATGGTTGGCCAGGTTTTCTGAGTATTTTTTACTCTTTGCCACATAGTAGCCCATGTCATCTAGTGGTTAGCTGTGTGGCTTGTGCCACAAGGGTTGTTGGTTCATACTCAGCTGCTGGCGCTGGATGTCCAATTTCTGGTGCGCCTTAGGGTTGCATTCCCATGGTTAGCTTGCCAGGGTTCCCGTGGATTCCCTGCTCTGCAGGCGAATGGGTTGGCTTTGCCTCTGCTTGGCAAGCTACTTGTAGGGGGGTCCTTTTCTAGGACATCTGTGTTGGGAATTTATCTTCTCATTAGCCGTGGCATCGGGCCATGAGGACAGTTGTTGCCCTTCCGGCATTATCCTTTTTCTTTAGAGGATATTATTATTATTATCGGTTATTTGTAGAGCGCCAACAGATTCCGCAGCGCTATTAACAAAGGCGGAGTACAAAAAAAAACAGTTATAGGGATCAAATGGTAGAGGGCCCTGCCAAGAGTTGCACAGTTGTAGTCAGCTCTTGAGAAGGTGATCAACAAACAGCTGGACTCTTAAGCTTACATGCTAGGGGGGTTCAGGGGATAGCAATGGAGGAGAGGAACTGGTATAAAGTAAGGTTAGCATAGGTTGTATGCATCCCTGAACAGTAGAGTCTTTAGGGAGCACTTGAAGCTTTTAAAACTAGAAGAGAGTCTTGTGGAGCGAGGCAGAGAGTTCCACAAGATGGGAGCCAGTCTGGAGAAGTCCTGTAAACGGGAGTGTGATGAGGTGACAAGAGAGGAGGAGAGTAGGAGGTCTTAAGCAGAGCGAAGGGGACGGGAAGGAGAGTATCTGGAGACAAGATCTGAGATATAGCGGGGAGCAGTGCAGTTGAGGGCTTTGTATGTCAGAGTGAGAATTTTGTGTTCGATCCTAGAGGCAAGAGGAAGCCAGTGAAGAGATTGGCAGAGAGGTGCAGCAGATGAAGAGCGACTTGTAAGGAAGATGAGTCTGGCAGAGGCATTCATTAAGGATTGTAAAGGAGCTAGGCGGTAGGTGGGGAGACCAGAGAGGACAGAGTTGCAGTAATCGAGGCGGGAGAGGATGAGAGAGTGGATTAAAATCTTAGTTGTGTCTTGTGTAAGGATGTCTCTAATTTTAGAGATGTTTTTAAGGTGGAAGCGTCAGGCTTTAGCCAAAGACTGAATGTGAGGAGTGTAAGAAAGATCTGAGTCAAATGTGACCCCGAGACATTGGGCATGCGGGGTAGGGGCAATGATGGAGTTGTCGACAGTTATAGAGAGATTGGGGGTGGAGAGTTTTGAAGAAGGGAGGAAAATAAGGAGCTCAGTTTTGGAGAGATTTAGCTTGAGGTAGTGAGAGGACATCCAGTTGGAGATGTGAGAAAGACAGTTAGTGACACGGGTTAGCAAGGAAGGAGAAAGGTGTGGTGCAGAGAAGTAGATTTGGGTGTCGTCGGCATACAAATGATATTGTAAAACATGGGACTTTATTAGGGAACCTAGTGATGACGTGTAGATTGAGAAGAGAAGGGGACCGAGGACAGAGCCTTGCGGTACTCCGACAGAAAGTGGTGACGGGGCGGAGGAGGCCCCAGAGAAGGCTACACTAAATTTACGGTTTGACAGGTAGGAAGAGAGCCACGAGAGGGCAGTGTCACACATGCCGAAGGATTGGAGGGTTTGGAGCAAGAGAGGGTGGTCAACAGTGTCAAAGGCTGCGGACAGATCAAGGAGAATAAGCAGAGAGAAGTGGCCTTTTGATTTTGCTGTAAGTAGGTCGTTGGTAACCTTAACAATTGCTGTTTCTGTGGAGTGATGGGGACGAAATCCGGATTGCAATGGGTCAAGGAGGGAGTTTATTGTAAGGAAATGGGAAAGGCGTGCATAAGCTAGTTTTTCGAGAAGCTTTGATGCAAGAGGGAGGAGGGAAATAGGGCGGTAGTTGGATGGGGAGGTAGGATCAAGGGAAGGTTTTTTGAGGATAGGTGTGACCAGTGCATGTTTCAGCGATGAGGTAAATATACCGGTGCTGAAGGAGAGGTTGAAAGTGTGTGTGAGTATAGGGGTAAGGGTGGCAGAGAAGGAGGGGAGTAGCTGTGAGGTGATAGGGTCAAGGGGACAGGTAGTGAGGTGAGAGCGCAGTATAAGTGCCGAAACTTCTTCCTCAGTAACAGGGGAGAATGACCTAAGTTTAAGGTTATGTGGGTTGTGGTTGATTGAGAGCATTTGAGGGGGTGAGGGAATGGAATTATGTGGAGAGCTGATTTCATTTCTAATGGAGTTGATTTTGTTATTGAAGTTGTTGGCAAAGTCTTGAGCTGACAAAGAAGTTGTATTAGGAGGTGGGGGAGGGCGGAGAAGAGTATTGAAAGTGGAGAACAAACGTTTTGGGTTTGAAGAAAGATTAAAGATAAGAGTGGAGAAGTAGTGTTGCTTATGGAAATTAAGGGCAGAGTAGTAGGAGTTCAAGATAAATTTGTAGTGTTGAAAATCAGCTGAACTCCTAGATTTTCTCCAGTGCCGCTCAGCAGTACGGGAACATCTGCGTAGGTATAGTGTCAGTGGAGTATGCCAGGGCTGAGGATGAGTGTTTGATTTCCGAGCTATGGTAAGAGGGGCGAGATTGTCAAGGACAGATTTAAGGGTGGAATTATAGTGGCAGATAGATTGGTCAGGGCATGAAAAGGAGGAGAAGGATGAGAGGAGAGGTTTGATGGAATTAGAAAGCTATTGTTGATCTAATGACGTAATGCTTCTGTGAAGTTTGGTGTGAGGAGCAGAAAGAGGGAGAGTTGTAGGGAGGGATGATATGTTGCAAGTAAGGAAATGGTGGTCAGAAAGAGGAAAGGGGGAGTTTGTGAAGTTTGAGAGGGTGCATCGATAGCTAAAGATCAGGTCAAGGGAGTGACCATCTTTGTGAGTGGGAGAATCAGTCCATTGTGACATACCAACAGAGGAAGTGAGTTGCAGAAGTTGTTTTGCAGAGGAGGCAGTGGGATTGTCAAGAGGGATGTTGAAGTCACCAAGAATGAGGGAAGGGGTGTCTGAGGAAAAGAAATAAGGTAGCCATGCAGCCAAGTGATCTAGAAATTGAGTTGAGGAGCCAGGAGGACGGTATATGACTGCGACACGTATAGAAAGAGGAGAGAATAAGCAAATCATGTGGGTTTCGAATGAAGAAAATGCGAGGAAGATATGGGGTGTTTTTGTTGAAAGGTGCAACGAGAGGAAAGTAAAATACCTACACCACCTCCTTGTCTATTACCAGACCTAGGAGTGTGGCTGAAGTGGAGACCCCCATGTGACAGAGCAGCAGTGGATGCTGTGTCTAGGGGAGAGAGCCAGGTTTCTGTTAGGGCCAGAAGGTTGAGGGAGCGGGAGATAAAGAGGTCATGTATAGAAGTGAGTTTGTTGCAAACAGAGCGAGAGTTCCAAAGTGCACAAGTGACAGGGGTAGTGGCTTTTGATGCAAGAGGAATGTGAGTAAGGTTGTCAGAGTTTTGTTTTTTGAGTCTGGGATGGTACACATGGATGTGCACGGCTAGGCAGTTGTTGGGGACAAGGATTAGGGGAGATGTCGCCAGCAGTTAGTAGAAGTAAGAGGGAGAGTGACATAAGATGAGATACAGATTTGCAGTAATGAGACTGCTTTTGAGACAAGGTGCAGGGGGGAGAGAGAGTGTTTAGGAATAGGTAGAGTTCATGAGTACAAAAGTAATGTGAGTTTAAGAGAGATGGGCTAATAAACAGTGCAGGTGGAGAGGGAGAAGGAGTAATTGAATAATGTAGTTTGTTATAGAGACAAAAGGCAGCAAAAAGGAATAAGAAGATATTAGGCAATTTTACAAAAGAGGGAACCAGTTAAACACATAAGACACAGTATTACAGTAGCAATTGCATTTGAAAACAGTAAGGTATATCAAACATAATATTACAAAAGTACTTGCCTTGTGTCTTGCCCCTTGCCCAATCCTTGTTCAGTTCTTGTATAATTCTATTGCTATATTGCTAGTGAATCACTTATAAAATGTTCACTTTGAAAATGTGAACATATGTTATAGCAATGCAGATCACTGTGCAATGCACATCTCAGACTGGTGTGAAATATATGCAGGGAGGGCAGTCAGCTGAGTACACTAAATTTAGTTGATTGCTAATCAAAAACAATTGGAAAGGCCAATTGGAAAGTTAGATTCTGGTTTGGTCAGGGTGAGATGTTAAGTAAACAGACAATAAAATTTGGGGGAGGTTAAAACTATGGAATAAGACAGCTATACATTTTAGAATAATAGCAAGTATTGATACGGATTGAACATCACATGGCAGTTAAATGAACAATAGAAATAACACATTGGATAACAGTACAACAGATGTAGGACTAAATTAACAAACTAAAATAATTTGCTCTATGTAAATATTTGTGTACCAGAAGAGTTACAGGAGAGTAAAAAACACCAGAGAGCAGTGAATAGTTGCAGAATGACAGGGTCTCTATTCACGTACCAGAAGAGAGTTACAGGAGAGTAAAAAACACCAGAGAGCAGTGAATAGTTGCAAAATGACAGGGTCTCTATTCACGTACCAGAAGAGAGTTACAGGAGAGTAAAAAACACCAGAGAGCTGTGAATAGTTGCAGAATGACAGGGTCTCTATTCACGTACCCGAAGAGAGTTACAGGAGAGTAAAAAACACCAGAGAGCAGTGAATAGTTGCAGAATGACAGGGTCTCTATTCACGTACCAGAAGAGAGTTACAGGAGAGTAAAAAACACCAGAGGGCAGTGAATAGTTGCAAAATGACAGGGTCTCTATTCACGTACCAGAAGAGAGTTACAGGAGAGTAAAAAACACCAGAGAGCAGTGAATAGTTGCAGAATGACAGGGTCTCTATTCACGTACCAGAAGAGAGTTACAGGAGAGTAAAAAACACCAGAGAGCAGTGAATAGTTGCAGAATGACGGGGTCTCTATTCACGTACCAGAAGAGAGTTACAGGAGAGTAAAAAACACCAGAGAGCAGTGAATAGTTGCAAAATGACAGGGTCTCTATTCACGTACCAGAAGAGAGTTACAGGAGAGTAAAAAACACCAGAGAGCAGTGAATAGTTGCAGAATGACAGGGTCTCTATTCACGTACCAGAAGAGAGTTACAGGAGATTAAAAAACACCAGAGAGCAGTGAATAGTTGCAGAATGACAGGGTCTCTATTCACGTACCAGAAGAGAGTTACAGGACAGTAAAAAACACCAGAGAGCAGTGAATAGTTGCAGAATGACAGGGTCTCTATTCACGTACCAGAAGAGATGGAGTCCTTGCTTGGGGCTTCTCCTGGATGGGAGGCGGAAAGGTGGAATTGGTTCCCACTGGGGTCTTGCTAGCTCCAAGTCAGACTTGTTGGGCCTTTATTTTGATAGATCCTTAGGTCTATGGCCTTGTTGTCTGTTTTCAGAGTCGGGTTGTACTTGTACTCTGTGGGGATGGCTGTGCTATCCTTACGCTCGTTCTTATACCTGTTTCGGGTTTCTTTTGTTCGCCTGTCTTGGATCCCTGATGTTAGGTTGGTCCAGCTGTGTGTGGGTCTGCAGGTCAGGATGGTCGAGCGGTCTAGGGCGCTGCGTTCGGGTCTCAGTCTCCTCTGGATGTGTGAGCTTTGTTGAGTCTATTCCGTTGGCGTAGTCTGCTAGGGTATAGATCTTCCTTTCAACTTGCTCCATTAATTTCAGAAGAGGGTTTACTATTCCTTCGGGTTCTGAGGGTATACTCTCCTTCTCGGGGAGCCTCGATTGAGATTTTGTGTTCCCCTTTTTAGGGACCTTTGTGTAGGTCCGGCGACTTAGGTTGCCTGGAGTGTGCCCTCTGTCTGGGGGTTGCTTTTGCGGTCTGTTTCTTGCTTGACTGCTTCTTCTTCCTCGCAATTCCCCTCTGTGTAGTCCTGTTGTGTTCTCAAACTTGGGGTTTTTTCATCTCAGTGTATTTCACATTTTTTCATGGTTAAATGCTTGGGTATTCTATGGTCAGACACTGGGAGGACTTTGCCTCTTTAGTTGCATTCCATGCTTGCAGGATGTTGGAGAGACATCTGTTCTGTCTCTCTGCCCGGTCTTATCCTGGGTTTCACTTGTATAGGGGTAGCCTCCTTTCCCTGTTTGTTTCCATTTGGCTCTCTGTGAGCTGGGCCCCCTCTTGGAGGTGTTTTTTTTTTTTTTTGTATTAAGGGACCTTTCGTTTCCTCAGTTCTCCTTGCCTTGTCCCCTTGGGGGTTTCGGGTGGTATCCCCTTCATTTGTGAGAGGTGGGGGGGAACGTCTGTTGGGCGACGGTGTCTCTTGGTGGACTGTTGGTTCAGTCAAGTCCGTTTTGTGGTTTCTAGTTTGCCTCTGGACTAGCTGCGAGTCAGTGTCCTTGGGGCTTTTCCTTTAAAATCAAAAAGAAAAACTTTCTCGGCTTCAGACGAAGCAGGATTTTTTTATTGGGGAGAGGTTCAAGCCTGGTGTCCTCAGTATGGGCCGACCTATTGTAACCTCCCATCTTGGCATTCAGTGTCCTCTATAGCTTGGGTATTGTTTTCCTAAAAGTAATGAATGCAGCTGTGGACTCTTTCCATTTAAGAAGAAAAACATAAATTATGCTTACCTAATAATTTCCTTTTCTTCTGATGGAAAGAGTCCACAGCTCCCCACCTGTAATTTTATGTGGGGCGTCCTTATATTCTTCTGGCACCTTTTCACCCTGATATTTCTTATACTGTTTCTTGTTCCTCAGCAGAATGACTGGGGGGTTGAGGGGAGTGGGAGGAGTATTTAACCCTTTGGCTGGGTTGTCTTTGCCTCCTCCTGGTGGGCAGGTTCTTATTTCCCAAAAGTAATGAATGCAGCTGTGGACTCATTCCATCAGAAGAAAAGGAAATTATCAGGTAAGCATAATTTATGTTTTTCATATGCAGGCGAGGGGGGAGTGTCTGGTATTTCACACTTGCAGCGGGTGTCCCAGTATCCTTTTAAACAGAGCTAAACTGGAAGCTTCTAAGTAAGTTTGTTTGTAAACGGTTTTAGACTGGATTTTATATCAGTATCTGTGCATATTATTCTTAATAGTAGTGTGTCTTACATGCAGTTATATGAAAATTGGTGTATTCTGGGAATTAGAAATTGCTAAATTTTCAGAGCTAAGTTACCTAAAGTGAGGGGGGGATAAATAATGAAAGTATTTTGCAAAGTTGTTTCATTGTACATAACTAAACCTGTTATATACAAATTTCATGGTGTTTACTGTCCCTTTAATGGTAGACCAGACGGAGGTTTCTCCCTCTTTGTTCTACTACCCAGAAAAATGCATCTTCATTCATAACGTATATAGTTGTCGAGGGATAAAAAAAAGTGATATCATTTTTATACGTTTGTGTGTGTCATCATGTCCATGTCAATATAATTTGAGAATTTTAAATTTTTCTCATTAACAGAAGTGTTTCTTTCATGTTATTGGCAAGAGTCCATGAGCTAGTGACGTTTGGGATATACAATCCTACCAGGAGGGGCAAAGTTTCCCAAACCTCAAAATGCCTATAAATACACCTCCACCACACCCACAACTCAGTTTTACAAACTTTGCCTCCTATGGAGGTGGTGAAGTAAGTTTGTGCTTGATTTCTATGATTTCTTACTATGATGAGCGCTTCTAAGCATTCTGAAGCCCAATTCCTTTCAGAGTACAGTGTTTGTCAGAGTGATGTCAAGAGTATATCGCCTATTGATTTTTTTATGGTTTTTCTCATGGAAAATCTGTTCAAGGGTTCTCTGTTATCGGTCGTAGTGATTCATCTCCTACCTCCCTTTTCAGATCGACGATGTACTCTTATACCATTACCTCTGCTGATAGTTTTCAGTACTGGTTTGGCTATCGGCTATATGTGGATGGGTGTCTTTCGGTAAGTATGTATCATCATTTAAGACTCTCAGCTAGGGTTGGCGTTTTATATATTTATATAAAGTTCTAAATATATGTATTTACTTATATTTGCCATGAGTCAGGTCGGTGTATTTTCCTTTGCAGTCTGGCGGTTTCATTATGGGAATCATGTTTCAGGAAGTTTGTATTACCTGGAGTATAGCCTTTTTTCCAATTTGACTTGTTTTTTCTTTTGGCGCGAATGTGCGTCTATAATGACGCAAGTTCGTCATTTCCTGCATCTTAGTTGACGCCAGGTTCTTTGGCGCGGATTTGTGTTTGTTATGACACGAGTTGCGTCATTTCCGGATGTTTGTTGGCACCAAAAAAAAAAAAAAAAGTACATGATATCCATGTTGATATGAAAAAGTATATTGCTGATGTGATACAGAAGGCTATGTCTGCTTTTCCGCTTTCAAATAAACGTAAAAGGTTTTTAAAAACTTCTCATACTACTGATGAAATTTGTAATGACTGACAACATACTGATATATCCACCTCTGATGAGGATCTCTCTGATTCAGAAGATCCTACTTCAGACATTGACACTGATAAATCATCTTATCTTTTTAAGATTGAGTATATTCGTTCCTTGTTAAAAGAAGTGTTGATAACTTTGGATATTGAGGAGTCTGGTCCTCTTGATAATAAATCCAGTAAACGTTTAAATTCTGTCTATAAACCTTCTGTGTCTATTCCTGAGGTTTTCCCTGTTCCTGATGCTATTTCTTATGTGATTGCTAAGGAATAGTCTAAGCTTACTTTGGTTCCTTGTTCAAGGTTTAAAAACTTGTATCCTTTGCCAGTGGCTAAATTAGAGTTTTGGGGAAAAGTCCCTAAGGTTGATGGAGCTATTTCTACTCTTGCTAAGCGTACTATTATTCCTATGGAAGATAGTACTTCTTTTAAGGATCTTTTAGATAGGAAAATTGAATCTTATCTAAGGAAAGCTTATTTACATTCTGGTTATATTCTCAGACCTGCCATTTCTATGGCTGATGTTGCGGCTGCATCAACTTTTTGGTTAGATAGCTTAGTACAACGGTAAAAAGATTCTGATTTGCATAGCATTGTTCGTTTGCTTCAACATGCTAATCATTTTATCTGTGATGCTATTTTTTATATTATCAAGATTGATGTTAAATCTATGTCTTTGGCTATTTTAGCTAGAAGAGCTTTATGGCTCAAATAATGGAATGCTGACATGGTATCTAAATCTAGGTTGCTATCTCTATCATTCCAGGGTAATAATTTATTTGGTTCCCAGTTGGATGCTATTATTTCCACTATTACTGGAGGGAAGGGAGTTTTTTGCCCCAAGATAAAAAGTCTAAGGGTAAATCTAAAGCTTCTAATCAGTTTCGTTCCATTCGTCAGAATAGGGAACAGAAAACCACGCCTTCCCCTAAGGACTCTGGCTCCAATTGGAAGCCATCTTTGAGTTGGAATAAATCCAAGCCTTATAAGAAACCAACGCCAGCCCCCAAGACTGCATGAAGGTGCGGCCCTCAATACAGTTCTACTGGTGGGGGGCAGATTGAAATTATTTCAAGACGTTTGGGCAGGTTCCGTTCAGAATCATTGGTTTCAGAATATTGTCTCTCAGGGGTATCGAATATGTTTCAGAATAAGACCTCCTGTGAGAAGATGTTTTTTCTCTCACGTTCCAACATATCCTCTGAAAGCTCAGGCCTTTCTGAAGTGTGTTTCAGATCTGGAGCTTTCAGGGGTAATTGTACCAGTTCCACTTCTAGTACAGGGTCTGGGTTTCTAGACAAGCATTACCAATTTGTTGCTCTTCCATTTGGCCTAGTGACAGCTCCAAGAATCTTTTCAAAGGTTCTCCGTTCCATTCTATCTGTAATCAGAGAGCAGGGTTATGCGGTATTTCCTTATTTGGACGATATCTTGGTACTGGCTCAATCTTTTCATTTAGCAGAATCTCACACGAATCAACTTGTGTTTCTTCAAAGACATGGTTGGAGGATCAATTTACCAAAGAGTTTCCTGATTCCTCAGACAAGGGTCACCTTTTTAGGTTTCCAGATAGATTCAGTGTCCATGACTCTGTCTTTAACAGACAAGAGACGTTTGAAGTTGGTTTCAACCTGTCTAAACCTTCAGTCTCGATTATTCCCTTCAGTGGCCATGTTCATGGAAGTTTTAGGTCTCATGACTGCAGCATCAGACGCTATCCCCTTTGCTCGTTTTCATATGAGACCTCTGCAGCTTTGCATGCTGAATCAATGGTGCAGGGATTATACTCGGATATCACAATTTATATTCTTAAATCCCAACACTCAACTCTCTCTGACTTGGTGGTTAGACCATCATCGGATTATTCAAGGGGCCTCTTTTGTTCGTCCTTCCTGGACTGTGGATACTTTCTTGGGCGGAATCAAACTCCTGTCTAATTTCTGCGATACATATCCCAGGTGTAGACAATTGGGAAGCGGATTATCTCAGCCGTCAGTCTTTACATCCAGGAGAGTGGTCTCTCCATCCAGATGTATTTTGTCAGATTGTACAGATGTGGGGTCTTCCCGAAATAGATCTCATGGCTTCTCATCTAAACAAAAAGCTTCCCAGGTACCTTTCCCGGTCCAGGGATCCTCAGGCGGAGATGGTGGATGCGTTAGCAGTTCCTTGGTTTTACCAACCTGCTTAAATTTTTCTGCCTCTAGTTCTTCTTCCAAGGGTGATCTCCAAGATCATAATGGAACAATTGCATGTGTTTCTGATAGCACCAGCATGGCCTCACAGTTTTTGGTATGCGGATCTTGTTCGGATGTCCAGTTGCTAACCTTGGCCATTTCCTTTAAGGCCAGACCTTCTGTCTCAAAGGTCCGTTTTTCCATCAGAATCTCAAATCGCTAAATTTGAAGGTATGGAAATTGAACGCTTAGTGCTTAGTCGTAGAGGTTTCTCTGATTCAGTGATTACTACTATACTACAGACTTGTAAGTCTGTTTCAAGGAAGATTTATTATCGGGTTTGGAAAGCCTATATTTCATGGTGTTTTTCTCATAAATTCTCTTGGCATTCTTTTAGAATTCCTAGAATTTTACAGTTTCTTCAGGATGGTTTGGATAAAGGTTTGTCTGCAAGTACTTTGAAGGGACAAATCTCGGCTCTTTCTGTTTTATTTCATAGAAAGATTGCTAAACTTCCTGATATTCATTGTTTTGTTCAGGCTTTGGTTCGTATCAAGCCTGTTATTAAATCAATCTCTCCTCCTTGGAGTCTTAATTTTGTTTTGAAGGCTTTGCAGGCTCCTCCTTTTGAGCCTATGCACTCTTTGGATATTAAACTACTTTCTTGGAAAGTGTTGTTCCTTTTGGCTATCTCTTCTGCTAGAAGAGTTTCTGAATTGTTTGCTCTCTCTTGCGAGTCTCCTTTTCTGATTTTCCATCAGGATAAAGCAGTTTTGCGGACTTCGTTTAATTTTCTTCTTAAGGTTGTGAATTCTAACAACATTAGTAGGGAAATTGTTGTTCCCTCTTTGTGTCCCAATCCTAAGAATGCTCTTGAAAGATCTTTACATTCTTAAAATGTTGTAAGAGCTTTGAAATACTATATCGAAGCTTCTAAGGATTTCAGAAAGACTTCTAGTCTATTTGTTGTTGTTTTTTTCTGGTTCCAGGAAAGGTCAGAAAGCCTCTGCCATTTCTTTGGCATCTTGGTTAAAGCTTTTGATTCACAAGGCTTATTTGGAGGCGGGACAGTCTCCGCCTCAGAGAATTACAGCTCATTCTACTAGATCAGTTGCGACTTCTTGGGCTTTTAAGAATGAAGCTTTAGTTGATCAGATTTGCAAAGCAGCAGCTTGGTCTTCTTTGCATACATTTACTAATTTTTACCATTTTGATGTATTTGCTTCTTCAGAAGCAGTCTTTGATAGAAAAGTTCTTCAGGCAGCTGTCTCAATTTGATTCTTCTGCGTATGATTTAAGTTTTTAAGAAAGACTTATTTGTTTTGTTTGGATTTAATTTTCTCTGCGGAAATAGCTATTTTATCCCTCCCTTTTTAGTGACTCTTCTGTGGACTTCAAAAACAGCAATGAAGTGTCAGCATAAAAATCCCTTTATTATCCAAACATGGGTATCAGTACAGAACACGTTTCGGGGCGGTCCCCTTGGTCATGTGATATCATTGTTAGACTCAAAGCCTTAATTTATACCACTCTCAATTATTCTATTAAGTCACTTTTTCAATTTACAGAATTTACCCAGGCTAAGAGTATATACATATCAATCAAACCACATTGTTATGTACAAATAAAAACATAGTAACTATTTATCTGTATAATTACAACACTGCAACCAGGATAATGTGTCTGAACATTTCACAACAACCTTAAAAAATCTATACATCTATTATATAGTATCAACTTGGATTTTTTTAAGTATCAACATAGGTATTTCTCTTGCAAGATGTATCGAGTCCACGGATTCATCCAATACTTGTGGGACGTTCTCCTTCCCAACAGGAAGTGGCAAAGAGAGCACACACAGCAGGGCGGTCTACATAGCTCCTCCTAGGTATTTCTCTTGCAAGATGTATCGAGTCCACGGATTCATCCAATACTTTTGGGACGTTCTCCTTCCCAACAGGAAGTGGCAAAGAGAGCACACACAGCAAGGCTGTCTACATAGCTCCTCCCTTAGCTCCACCCCCCCAGTCATTCTCTTTGCCGGCTCTAAGCAATAGGAAGGGTAAAGTGAGTGTGGTGACAAAAAGTTAGTTTTATTTTCTCAAGCAAAAGTTTGTTATTTTAAATGGTACCGGTGTATACTATTCACTCTCTAGCAGAAAAGGGATGAAGATTTCTGCAAGGAGGATGATGATCTTAGCACTTTGTAACTAAGATCCACTGCTGTTCCCACAGAGACTGAGGAGTACAGGAAAACTTCAGTTGAGGGAACGGTTTGCATGCTAAGCTGCACTGAGGTATGTTCAGTCATTTTTTTTCTTGACAGACTGTGATAATTCTAGAAAAGGCTGACAGTATCCCCATGAGGGAAGGGTAAGCTGTTTTCAGAGACTTAGTATGGAATTCCAGCTTGCATAAAGGGCTAAGTTATTACTGGTGACACTTATGAGAAAAACGTTTTTTATTAAAGAGGATTAACGTTTTGAGGGACTTTGGAGGTTCATTTGGGATTATTTAAGGGTTATTAACCCACATGGCTAGTTTAGAAACACTTTAGTGTGTTTTTTTTAGGCCCCACAGACATCGAGTGAGGTGGGAGGGGCCTATTTTCGCGCCTCAGTTGCGCAGTTAATTTCTCTTGTAAGGTGTATCCAGTCCACGGATCATCCATTACTTGTGGGATATTCTCCTTCCCAACAGGAAGCAGCAAGAGGATCACCCACAGCAGAGCTGTCTACATAGCTCCTCCCCTAACTGCCACTACCAGTCATTCTCTTGCAGCTCTCGACTAGATAGGAAGTAGCTAGAGAGATGTGGTAAATTTATGTAGTTTATCTTCAATCAAAAGTTTATTATTTTCAAATGGTACCTGAGTTGTACTGTTTTTTAGCCTCAGGCAGAAAGTTGAAGAAGAGTCTGCCTGTGGTTTTTGATGATCTTAGCAGGTTGTAACTAAGATCCATTGCTGTTCTCACACATAACCGAAGAGATGAGGTAACTTCAGCTGGGGGAATGGCGTGCAGGGTCTCCTGCTATGAGGTATGTGCAGTTTAAATGTTTCTAGAGAAATGAATATGCTAGAAAATGCTGTTAATACCGGATTTATTTAAGGTAAGCCTGATTACAGTGATTTAATAACGACTAGTATCATGCTTGCTGTAAAAGGTAATCTTATTACTTTCTCACATTACTGAAAATAAGATAACGTTTGCTGGAAGTGTTTAAATGTTTTTTTCTACATATTGGTGATAAAACTTTATTGGGGCTCAGTTTTTCCACATGGCTGGCTAGATTTTGCCTAGGGATAGTTTTTTATGGCCCTCTCACTGTGAGTACAGGTTGGGAGGGGCCTAAATCGTGCAGTAGTTTTTACAGCTTGAGACTTCCAGCTTCCCTGAAGGAGTCCCCTGAACACTTAGGACCTCTACAAAGGGTTTTTGTGCTTTCAAAAGTCGTTGTATGGGCAGGTAGGGCCACAGCAGAGCTTTTTGATCCGGTTTTGAAACTAAGGGGTTAATCATCCATTTGCAAGTGGGTGCAATGCTCTGTTAGTCTATTATACACACTGTAAAATTTTTGTAAGATTTACTGCTTTTTATCACTGTTTTTCAATTTCTGACAAAATTTGTTTCTCTTAAAGGCACAGTACCGTTTTTATTTTTTGCTTGTTTACATTTATCAAAGTGTTTTCCAAGCTAGCTGGTCTCATTGCTAGTCTGTTTAAACATGTCTGACATAGAGGAAACTCCTTGTTCATTATGTTTAGAAGCCATTGTGGAACCCCCTTTTAGAATGTGTACCAAATGTACTGATTTTACTTTAATTTATAAAGATCATATTCTGTCTTTAAAAGATTTATCACCAGAGGAAATTGACAAGGGGGAAGTTATGCCGACTAACTCGCCCCACGTGTCAGAACCTTTGACTCCCGCTCAAGGGACTCCTGCTCAAGTGGCGCCAAGTACATCTAGCGCGCCCATGGCGTTTACTTTACAAGACATGGCGGCAGTTATGGATCATACCCTTACAGCGGTATTGTCCAAACTACCAGAGTTACAAGGAAAGCGAGACAGCTCTGGGACTAGAAAAAATACAGAGCTCTCTGACGCTTTAGTAGCAATGTCTGATATCCCCTCACAATATGCAGAAGCTGAGGCAGGAGAGCTTCTTTCTGTGGGTGATTTTTCTGACTCAGGGAAGATGCTTCAACCGGATTCTGATATGTTTACATTTAAATTTAAGCTTGAACACCTCCGCGTGTTGCTCAGGGAGGTTTTAGCTACTCTGGATGACTGTGACACCATTATAGTGCCAGAGAAATTGTGTAGAATGGATAAATACTATGCACTGCCTGTTTACATTGTTTTTCCAATACCTAAAAGGTTTTCAGAAATTATTACTAAGGAATGGGATAGACCAGGTGTACCGTTCTCTCCCCCTCCTATTTTTAAGAAAATGTTTCCAATAGATGCCGCTACACGGGACATATGGCAAACGGTCCCTAAGGTGGAGGGAGCAGTTTCTACCCTAGCTAAGCGTACAACTATTCCCGTCGAGGACAGTTGTGCTTTCCTAGATCCAATGGATAAAAAGTTAGAGGGTTACCTTAAGAAAATGTTTATTCAACAAGGTTTTATTCTCCAGCCTCTTGCATGCATTGCCCCGGTCACTGCTGCTGCGGCCTTCTGGTTTGAGTCTCTGGAAGAGGCCTTACAGGTAGAAACTCCATTGGGTGATATACTTGACAAGCTTAAAGCGCTTAAGCTAGCCAATTCATTTGTTTCTGACGCCGTTGTTTATTTAACCAAACTAACGGCTAAGAACTCGGGTTTTGCTAAACAGGCGCGTAGGGCGCTATGGCTTAAATCCTGGTCAGCTGACGTTACTTCAAAGTCTAAGCTTCTCAACATTCCCTTCAAGGGGCAGTCCCTATTCGGGCCTGGACTGAAGGAGATCATTTCTGATATTACTGGAGGAAAAGGTCATGCCCTTCCTCGGGATAGGTCTAATAAATTAAGGACCAAACAAACTAATTTTCGTGCCTTTCGAAACTTTAAGACGAGCACGGCATCAACTCCCTCTAATGCAAAACAAGAGGGAAATTTTGCCCAGTCCAAGCCGGTCTGGAGACCTAACCAGGCCTGGAACAAAGGTAAGCAGGCCAAGAAGCCTGCTGCTGCCTCTAAGACAGCATGAAAGATCAGCCCCCGATCCGTTAACAGATCTAGTAGGGGGCAGACTTTCTCTCTTCGCCCAGGCTTGGGCAAGAGATGTCCAGGATCCCTGGGCATTGGAAATTGTGTCCCAGGGATATCTTCTGTACTTCAAAGCTTCTTCCCCAAAAGGAAGATTTCACCTCTCACAATTATCTGCAGACCAGATAAAGAGAGAGCCATTCTTACATTGTGTTCAAGACCTCCTAGTTATGGGAGTGATCCACCCAGTTCCAAAGGAGGAACAGGGGCAAGGCTTCTATTCAAATCTTTTTGTGGTTCCCAAGAAAGAGGGAACCTTCAGACCAATCTTAGATCTCAAGATCCTAAACAAATTTCTCAGGGTCCCATCTTTGAAGATGGAGACTATTCGAACCATCCTACCTATGATCCAGGAGGGTCAATACATGACTACCGTGGACTTAAAGGATGCTTATCTTCACATTCCGATACACAAAGATCATCATCGGTTTCTCAGGTTCACCTTCCTAGACAGGCATTACTAGTTTGTGGCTCTTCCCTTTGGGTTAGCTACGGCACCAAGAATCTTTACGTAGGTTCTGGGGTCACTTCTGGTGGTCCTAAGGCCGCGGGGCATAGCAGTAGCCCCTTACTTAGATGACATTCTGATACAGGCGTCGAATTTCCAAATTGCCAAGTCCCATACGGACATTGTTCTGGCATTCCTGAGGTCTCATGAGTGGAAAGTGAACGAAAAGAAGAGTTCTCTATCCCCTCTCACAAGAGTTTCCTTCCTGGGAACTCTGATAGATTCTGTAGAAATGAGGATTTACCTGACAGAGGCCAGGTTGTCAAAACTTCTAAATTCCTGCCGTGTTCTTTATTATACTTCTCGCCCTTCAGTGGCTCAGTGTATGGAAGTAATCGGCTTAATGGTAGCGGCAATGGACATAGTTCCGTTTGCCTGCCTACATCTCAGACCGCTGCAACTCTGCATGCTCAGTCAGTGGAATGGGGATTACACAGATTTGTCCCCTCTACTAAATCTGGATCAAGAGCCCAGGGATTCTCTTCTCTGGTGGCTATCTCGGGTCCATCTGTCCAAAGGTATGACCTTCCGCAGGCCAGATTGGACAATAGTAACAACAGATACCAGCCTTTTGGGCTGGGGTGCAGTCTGGAACTCTCTGAAGGCTCAGGGGTCGTGGACTCAGGAGGAGGCACTCCTTCCAATAAACATTCTGGAACTAAGAGCGATATTCAATGCTCTTCAGGCTTGGCCTCAGCTAGTGGCAGTGAGGTTCATCAGATTTCAGTCGGACAACATCACGACTGTATCTTACATCAACCATCAAGGGGGAACAAGGAGTTCCCTAGCGATGTTGGAGGTTTCAAAGATAATTCAATGGGCAGAGATTCACTCTTGCCATCTATCGGCTATCCATATCCCAGGAGTAGAGAACTGGGAGACAGATTTTCTAAGTCGTCAGACTTTTCTGCACCCTATAGTTTCTCCTTTCTCTTGCTTGTCTTCGGTCGAATGACTGGTAGTGGCAGTTAGGGGAGGAGCTATGTAGACCGCTCTGCTGTGGGTGATCCTCTTGCTGCTTCCTGTTGGGAAGGAGAATATCCCACAAGTAATGGATGATCCGTGGACTGGATACACCACAAGAGAAATAAATTTATAAGGTAAGCATAAATTATGTTTTTACAGACAAGCCATCAAGCTGCTACTCCGGAGGGTCCTGCTGTACTTGAGGGCCTAAAGGAAGGTTTTTCCCCACAAATCTATCCCTCAGGGCAGGTAGGCGCCACAGCAGAGCTGTGGCAAGGTGCTGAACGTTTTTGTACCGGTTTTTGACGTTTTGTCAATCCGGTTTTTCCATTAAGGGGTTAATCGTTTATTTGACTAGTGGGGCAATCTGACTAAAGCTTTATGTATCCACTGTAAAATTTTTGAAAAGTTTACTGCTTTTTTACACTGTTTTGCAGAGTTTGTGCATCTTTTTTTTCTCTTAAAGGCACAGTACCGTTTTTTTCTAAGTATTGGTTTGCTTTGAATAAAGTGTTTTCCAAGCTTGCTTGTTTCATTACTAGCCTGTTTAACATGTCTGACTTCAAGGAAACTCCTTGTTCAATGTGTTTAGAAGCCATTGTGGAACCCCCTCTTAGAATGTGTCCTACTTGCACTGATATGTCTATAAATTTTAAAGAGCGTATTGTAGCACTTAAAAATATAGCGCTAGATGATTCTCAGACAGAAAGAAATGAAGTTATGCCATCTAGCTCTCCCCAAGTGTCACAACCAGTAATGCCCGCACAAGTGACGCCAAGTACCTCTAGTGCGTCGACTTCATTTACTTTACAAGACATGGACGCAGTTATGAATACAACCCTCACAGAGGTTTTATCTAAATTTGTAAGAAGGTTTTTTGAGGGAGAGTGATGTGGGTTGAATTAATTCAAACTTAAGGGATAAATCAAATTTATTATTTATATATCGTAACCCTTAAGTTCCAGAACCATTAACAGTAATATACATCAAAATGTACAATGGGATGCAAAAAAAAGGAGAGATTTTGCAGCACAGAGAGAAAGACTGTTGGTTACTGGACTTCGTTAAATACTGAAACCCACTGTCAGAGTAGGCAAAAAGTAAGTGTAATCAAAATTCGATACTTTAGAATGCAATTAACAACTTCATTCACACAAAATAACTTTATTGAAAAAAATAATTAAAGTAATAGTCCGGCTGGACTAGTACTCACGCACACTCACACACATACGGTTTAAAACTTGCTGGAACTCAGACTATATAATTTAATCTGATTTGCACCTCATAAAATATACATCACTCCTTAACAGGAGATATTGGAGTATTTGTATATATATAAACGATCAACTCCTGTAGCAAAGTGAGTGTGTTGTTAACAGTGGTGGTAACGTGTACCTAATAAGTATTTATACAAAAAAGCACAACATTAGTATCAGTGGTATCCGATTCAATTACCGGTTTGTGTGCTAAGAAGTAGAAAAGGTCTATAGTACACTCAATATATATATATATATTTAGTCAAGCAGTCAAAAGTAAAACTGGTGATTTACTGTGTTCCTAAATTATAGTCATTGCAAGTATTGCAAACAATGTTAAACTGATATATAAAAAGGCCACAATCACAGCACAGACATTAGTTATTTTTAAAGTGCGGTATATACCTTTCAGTATAGATTCAAATGCACTATATATATATAATGCACATATCTATCATTAAGTGTAATATTTGTGTATGCCTTGGTACAGTCAATTATTAACTTTGCTTTGAAGCAAAGATAGTTTGATTTTTCAATTCAACTTTGCTGAATACAGATATATCAGCAGGCAACCCACGAATGGAGACAAATGCTGAGCTTAGCTGGAAAAAGATCTCTTCTATGACAGAGGCCTGTTTAAACATTAGCTGTCTTTAGGGCTTATAGTTCAACCACACTGAGTATCAATATACCAGCGTTCACCAATGGAACAATATGCTGAGCTGAACTAGAAAAAGGTCTCTTCTATAGCGGAGGCCTGTTTAATCTTTTAACTGTCACTGAAGTTATAATACAACCTTGCTAAGTATAAGTGTGCCCACGGGTTGCCATTGTTTAGAAAAATGTGCTGAGCTGAACTGAGAAAAGGTCTCTTCTATAGCGGAGGCCTGTTTAACATTAACTAGTACTGTATATAATTCTGAACACAGATTACCCAAGATCGACAACAAGTCTGCTAATCTTAGACTGCAAAAAGGTCTCTTCTATAGCGGAGGCCTTGTTTAAATATTAACTGCCACTGTCTATAAACGTATTCACTGTGGTGCAATTTAAATATTGAGGCTGAGTCAGCTATTAAAATCGAGGTTCCATAACCTCGTGCAGGTGCCCCTGACGCGCGTTTCACATAACGCTTCTTCAGAGGGGTACGCGCCGGCCGGACAGAGCAGGATATAAGACGATCTTAGTCCCGCCCCTGTTTGACAATTGGTTCATTGCGGTAAGACTCAAAACAGTTTGATTGGTTCGTATCTAATCATGACAGTGACTGGCATTGATTAGATCCAATTGGATCCTGAGCTAGATGTGACACAGGGCTTCAACGGAAAATAGGATTCAATGTGTCAATTCAGCCGTACATTCGTCAGTTAATATATTAAAGTAAGAGATACAGATTGTGTCACAGTGTTGCATTGCTTATAGTAACATTCATTGTTAGATTGATGTTGTGTTAACATAGATGGTTTTACACGCAAAAAGCGGAGGATGTATATACAGTTTTTAGTGAATGTGATTTAGTGACATTATGTGAAAGATGGCACTGAAATGTCATAATCTAATGTAAAGTGATAAATCAGTAAGTACTGATGTAGATTTACAGTGAGTGAACGCTCAATAATAGCAAGGAAAATATAACTTTTTAAATTTATAATTTAGAAAGAGGAGATTTTTTCTTTATCTTTTAACAAAATTTATTTGTAAAGATTAGTAAGTGAAAAATCAAAAATATTGTTGATGTGTAAGGATATCTAGAAGGTTAAGATAGAATAAGCTGGGGAATCAGTTTTGGTGATATGTGAGAATAGTGCCGGAAATACACAATAAAATAGTGTTGAAAGTAACTCAAATATATTAAAAGTGTCTATGAGCATGAAAACCCAGGTGTATAAGTGGAAAACTGTATGCACTGAAATATTCCTCCTAGGACAGTTTGTTAATATATGATCTAACCATCCATAGAAACCTAAAAGATAACAGATAAAAGGTAATATGAAATGTTTCTATAGGTACACATTGTAGTTGTTAAATTCGTTTAGGCCATTGGGGTATACTGTGTTAAGAAGATGTATCCAACGGCATTCTGCTTTGAGTAATGAGTCTTCCAGACTACCCCCTCTGATGCCTAACGAGATTTTTTGAAGAACAGAGAATTTCAAATGGTTCTGTTGACTTTTATGTTTTATTAAAAAATGTTTTGCAACACTAGTGATCTTTTTTCCATTCTGTTGGTCTTTTTCTGCATTTTTGATGTTGTTTTTGTGTTCTAATATTCTGACTCTTGCTTCTCTAGTGGTCATGCCTACATAGGCTTTGTCACATTCACAATAGATGACATAGATGACACCTGAGGATCTGCAATTGAAACGATGTTTCAGTTTATGGGTTTGACCATATTTGTCTTTAATATCTTTTATTTTCTTCACACAAGGACACACTGAGCAGGTTATTTTTTAGGTTTCTATGGATGGTTAGATCATATATTAACAAACTGTCCTAGGAGGAATATTTCAGTGCATACAGTTTTCCACTTATACACCTGGGTTTTCATGCTCATAGACACTTTTAATATATTTGAGTTACTTTCAACACTATTTTATTGTGTATTTCCGGCACTATTCTCACATATCACCAAAACTGATTCCCCAGCTTATTCTATCTTAACCTTCTAGATATCCTTACACATCAACAATATTTTTGATTTTTCACTTACTAATCTTTACAAATAAATTTTGTTAAAAGATAAAGAAAAAATCTCCTCTTTCTAAATTATAAATTTAAAAAGTTATATTTTCCTTGCTATTATTGAGCGTTCACTCACTGTAAATCTACATCAGTACTTACTGATTTATCACTTTACATTAGATTATGACATTTCAGTGCCATCTTTCACATAATGTCACTAAATCACATTCACTAAAAACTGTATATACATCCTCCGCTTTTTGCGTGTAAAACCATCTATGTTAACACAACATCAATCTAACAATGAATGTTACTATAAGCAATGCAACACTGTGACACAATCTGTATCTCTTACTTTAATATATTAACTGACGAATGTACGGCTGAATTGACACATTGAATCCTATTTTCCGTTGAAGCCCTGTGTCACATCTAGCTCAGGATCCAATTGGATCTAATCAATGCCAGTCACTGTCATGATTAGATACGAACCAATCAAACTGTTTTGAGTCTTACCGCAATGAACCAATTGTCAAACAGGGGCGGGACTAAGATCGTCTTATATCCTGCTCTGTCCGGCCGGCGCGTACCCCTCTGAAGAAGCGTTATGTGAAACGCGCGTCAGGGGCACCTGCACGAGGTTATGGAACCTCGATTTTAATAGCTGACTCAGCCTCAATATTTAAATTGCACCACAGTGAATATGTTTATAGACAGTGGCAGTTAATATTTAAACAAGGCCTCCGCTATAGAAGAGACCTTTTTGCAGTCTAAGATTAGCAGACTTGTTGTCGATCTTGGGTAATCTGTGTTCAGAATTATATACAGTACTAGTTAATGTTAAACAGGCCTCCGCTATAGAAGACACCTTTTCTCAGTTCAGCTCAGCACATTTTTCTAAACATAGGCAACCCGTGGGCACACTTATACTTAGCAAGGTTGTATTATAACTTCAGTGACAGTTAAAAGATTAAACAGGCCTCCGCTATAGAAGAGACCTTTTTCTAGTTCAGCTCAGCATATTGTTCCATTGGTGAACGCTGGTATATTGATACTCAGTGTGGTTGAACTATAAGCCCTAAAGACAGCTAATGTTTAAACAGGCCTCTGTCATAGAAGAGATCTTTTTCCAGCTAAGCTCAGCATTTGTCTCCATTCGTGGGTTGCCTGCTGATATATCTGTATTCAGCAAAGTTGAATTGAAAAAACAAACTCTATCTTTGCTTCAAAGCAAAGTTAATAATTGACGGTACCAAGGCATACACAAATATTACACTTAATGATAGATATGTGCATTATATATATATAGTGCATTTGAATCTATACTGAAAGGTATATACCGCACTTTAAAAATAACTAATGTCTGTGCTGTGATTGTGGCCTTTGTATATATCAGTTTAACATTGTTTGCAATACTTGCAATGACTATAATTTAGGAACACAGTAAATCACCAGTTTTACTTTTGACTGCTTGACTAAATATATATATATTGAGTGTACTATAGACCTTTTCTACTTCTTAGCACACAAACCGGTAATTGAATCGGATACCACTGATACTAATGTGCTTTTTTGTATAAATACTTATTAGGTACACGTTACCACCACTGTTAACAACACACTCACTTTGCTACAGGAGTTGATCGTTTATATATATACAAATACTCCAATATCTCCTGTTAAGGAGTGATGTATATTTTATGAGGTGCAAATCAGATTAAATTATATAGTCTGAGTTCCAGCAAGTTTTAAACCGTATGTGTGTGAGTGTGCGTGAGTACTAGTCCAGCCGGACTATTACTTTAATTATTTTTTTCAATAAAGTTATTTTGTGTGAATGAAGTTGTTAATTGCATTCTAAAGTATCGAATTTTGATTACACTTACTTTTTGCCTACTCTGACAGTGGGTTTCAGTATTTAACGAAGTCCAGTAACCAACAGTCTTTCTCTCTGTGCTGCAAAATCTCTCCTTTTTTTTTGCATCCCATTGTACATTTTGTTTTATCTAAATTGCCTGGGTTACAAGGGAAGCGTGACAGCTCTGGGTTAAGAACAAATGCTGAACCTTCTGACGCTTTAGTAGCCGTATCCGATATACCCTCACAATGTTCTGAAGTAGGGGTAAGGGATTTGCTGTCTGAGGGAGAGATTTCTGATTCAGGGAAGACGCTCCCTCAGACAGATTCTGATATGACGGCCTTTAAATTTAAGCTTGAACACCTCCGCTTGTTGCTCAGGGAGGTATTAGCGACTCTGGATGATTGTCACCCTATAGTGGTTCCAGAGAAATTGTGTAAAATGGACAAATACTTAGAGGTTCCTGTTTACACTGATGTTTTTCCAGTCCCTAAGAGGATTGCGAACATTGTTACTAGGGAGTGGGATAGACCAGGTATACCGTTCGCTCCTCCTCCTGTTTTTAAGAAAATGTTTCCCATATCTGACACCATGCGGGACTCGTGGCAGACGGTCCCTAAGGTGGAGGGAGCTATTTCTACTCTCGCTAAGCGTACAACTATACCTATTGAAGACAGTTGTGCTTTCAAAGATCCTATGGATAAAAAATTAGAGGGTCTCGTAAAGAAAATCTTTGTTCATCAAGGTTTTCTTCTTCAACCTATTGAGTGCATTGTTCCTGTAACTACTGCTGCTGCTTTCTGGTTCGAGTCTCTGGAAGATGCTCTTCAGATGGAGACTCCATTAGAGGATATTATGGATAGAATTAAGGCCCTTGAGCTGGCTAATTCTTTCATTACAGATGCCACTTTTCAACTGGCTAAATTAGCGGCAAAGAATTCAGGTTTTGCCATTTTAGCATGCAGGGCGTTATGGCTTAAGTCCTGGTCAGCTGATGTGTCATCAAAATCTAAACTTTTGAACATCCCTTTCAAAGGAAAGACCCTATTTGGGCCTGAACTGAAAGAGATTATTTCAGACATCACTGGAGGGAAAGGCCATGCCCTCCCTCAGAATAAAACAAATAAAATGAGGACCAAACAAAAACAAAATTTATGCTTACCTGATAAATTCATTTCTCCTGTAGTGTGGTCAGTCCACGGGTCATCATTACTTCTGGGATATTATCTCCTCCCCTACAGGAAGTGCAAGAGGATTCAACCAGCAGAGCTGCTATATAGCTCCTCCCCTCTACGTCACCTCCAGTCATTCGACCAAAGGACCAACGAGAAAGGAGAAGCTCAAGGGTGTAGTGGTGACTGGAGTATAATCCAAAAATTTTTTTAGCCTGCCATAAAAAACAGGGCGGGCCGTGGACTGACCACACTACAGGAGAAAAGAATTTATCAGGTAAGCATAAATTTTGTTTTCTCCTGTTAAGTGTGGTCAGTCCACGGGTCATCATTACTTCTGGGATACCAATACCAAAGCAAAAATACACGGATGACGGGAGGGACAGGCAGGCTCTTTATACGGAGGGAACCACTGCCTGAAGAACCTTTCTCCCAAAAACAGCCTCCGAAGAAGCAAAAGTGTCAAATTTGTAAAATTTGGAAAAAGTATGAAGAGAAGACCAAGTTGCAGCCTTGCAAATCTGTTCAACAGAAGCCTCATTCTTAAAAGCCCAAGTGGAAGCCACAGCTCTAGTAGAATGAGCTGTAATTCTTTCAGGAGGCTGCTGTCCAGCAGTCTCATAGGCTAATCGTATTATGCTACGAAGCCAAAAAGAGAGAGAGGTAGCCGAAGCTTTTTGACCTCTCCTCTGACCAGAATAAACGACAAACAGGGAAGACGTTTGACGAAAATCCTTAGTTGCCTGTAGATAAAATTTCAGGGCACGGACTACATCTAGATTGTGTAGCAGACGTTCCTTCTTCGAGGAAGGATTAGGACACAAAGATGGAACAACAATCTCTTGATTGATATTCCTGTTAGTGACCACCTTAGGTAGGAACCCAGGTTTAGTACGCAGAACTACCTTGTCTGAATGAAAAATCAGATAAGGAGAATCACAATGTAAGGCAGATAACTCAGAAACTCTTCGAGCCGAGGAAATAGCCATTAAAAACAGAACTTTCCAAGATAACAACTTGATATCAATGGAATGAAGGGGTTCAAACGGAACACCCTGTAAAACATTAAGAACTAAGTTCAAACTCCATGGTGGAGCAACAGTTTTAAACACAGGCTTGATCCTAGCTAAAGCCTGACAAAAAGCTTGAACGTCCGGAACTTCTGACAGATGTTTGTGTAAAAGAATGGACAGAGCTGAAATCTGTCCCTTTAAAGAACTAGCGGATAACCCCTTTTCTAAACCTTCTTGTAGAAAAGACAATATCCTCGGAATCCTAACCTTACTCCATGAGTAACTCTTGGATTCGCACCAATATAAGTATTTACGCCATATTTTATGGTAAATCCTTCTGGTAACAGGCTTCCTAGCCTGTATTAAGGTATCAATAACTGGCTCAGAAAAACCACGTTTTGATAAAATCAAGCGTTCAATTTCCAAGCAGTCAGCTTCAGAGAAGTTAGATTTTGATGTTTGAATGGACCCTGGATCAGAAGGTCCTGTTTCAGAGGTAGAGACCAAGGCGGACAGGATGACATGTCCACTAGATCTGCATACCAAGTCCTGCGTGGCCATGCAGGTGCTATTAGAATCACTGATGCTCTCTCCTGTTTGATTCTGGCAATCAATCGAGGAAGCATCGGGAAGGGTGGAAACACATAAGCCATCCCGAAGGTCCAAGGTGCTGTCAAAGCATCTATCAGAACCGCTCCCGGATCCCTGGATCTGGACCCGTAGCGAGGAAGCTTGGCGTTCTGACGAGACGCCATGAGATCTATCTCTGGTTTGCCCCAACGTCGAAGTATCTGGGCAAAGACCTCCGGATGAAGTTCCCACTCCCCTGGATGAAAAGTCTGACGACTTAAGAAATCCGCCTCCCAGTTCTCCACTCCCGGGATGTGGATTGCAGACAGGTGGCAAGAGTGAGACTCTGCCCAGCGAATTATCTTTGATACTTCCATCATTGCTAGGGAGCTTCTTGTCCCTCCCTGATGGTTGATGTAAGCTACAGTCGTGATGTTGTCCGACTGAAACCTGATGAACCCCCGAGTTGTTAACTGGGGCCAAGCCAGAAGGGCATTGAGAACTGCTCTCAATTCCAGAATGTTTATTGGAAGGAGACTCTCCTCCTGATTCCATAGTCCCTGAGCCTTCAGAGAATTCCAGACAGCGCCCCAACCTAGTAGGCTGGCGTCTGTTGTTACAATTGTCCAGTCTGGCCTGCTGAATGGCATCCCCCTGGACAGGTGTGGCCGATAAAGCCACCATAGAAGAGAATTTCTGGTCTCCTGATTCAGATTCAGAGTGGGGGACAAATCTGAGTAATCCCCATTCCACTGACTTAGCATGCACAATTGCAGCGGTCTGAGATGTAGGCGTGCAAAAGGTACTATGTCCATTGCCGCTACCATTAAGCCGATCACCTCCATGCATTGAGCTACTGACGGGTGTTGAATGGAATGAAGGACACGGCATGCATTTTGAAGCTTTGTTAACCTGTCTTCTGTCAGGTAAATCTTCATTTCTACAGAATCTATCAGAGTCCCCAAGAAGGGAACTCTTGTGAGTGGAAAGAGAGAACTCTTCTTTTCGTTCACCTTCCATCCATGCGACCTTAGAAATGCCAGTACTAACTCTGTATCAGACTTGGCAGTTTGAAAGCTTGAAGCTTGAATCAGAATGTCGTCTAGGTACGGAGCTACCGAAATTCCTCGCGGTCTTAGTACCGCCAGAAGAGTACCCAGAACCTTTGTGAAGATTCTTGGAGCCGTAGCCAATCCGAATGGAAGAGCTACAAACTGGTAATGCCTGTCTAGAAAGGCAAACCTTAGATACCGGTAATGATTTCTGTGAATCGGTATGTGAAGGTAAGCATCCTTTAAATCCACTGTGGTCATGTACTGACCCTCTTGGATCATGGGCAAAATTGTTCGAATAGATTCCATCTTGAACGATGGAACTCTTAGGAATTTGTTTAGGATCTTTAAATCCAAGATTGGCCTGAAAGTTCCCTCTTTTTTGGGAACCACAAACAGATTTGAGTAAAACCCTTGTCCTTGTTCCGACCGCGGAACTGGATGGGTCACTCCCATTAATAAAAGATCTTGTACACAGCGTAGGAACGCTTCTTTCTTTATTTGGTTTGTTGACAACCTTGACAGATGAAATCTCCCTCTTGGGGGAGAGGATTTGAAGTCCAGAAGGTATCCCTGAGATATGATCTCTAACGCCCAGGGATCCTGAACATCTCTTGCCCAAGCCTGGCGAAGAGAGAAAGTCTGCCCCCTACTAGATCCGGTCCCGGATCAGGGGCCCTCGATTCATGCTGTCTTAGGGGCAGCAGCAGGTTTCCTGGCCTGCTTGCCCTTGTTCCAGGACTGGTTAGGTTTCCAGCCTTGTCTGTAGCGAGCAACAGCTCCTTCCTGTTTTGGTGCAGAGGAAGTTGATGCTGTTCCTGCTTTGAAATTACGAAAGGAACGAAAATTAGATTGTCTAGCCCTAGGTTTGGCTTTGTCCTGAGGCAGGGCATGGCCTTTACCTCCTGTAATGTCAGCGATAATCTCCTTCAACCCGGCCCGAATAAGGTCTGCCCTTTGAAAGGTATATTAAGCAATTTAGATTTAGAAGTAACATCAGCTGACCAGGATTTTAGCCACAGTGCTCTGCGTGCCTGAATGGCAAATCCGGAATTCTTAGCTGTAAGTTTAGTTAAATGTACTACGGCATCTGAAATAAATGAGTTAGCTAACTTAAGGGTTTTAAGTTTGAGTGTAATCTCATCTAGTGTAGATGATTCAAGTGTCTCTTCCAGAGACTCAAACCAAAATGCTGCTGCAGCCGTGACAGGCGCAATACATGCAAGAGGTTGCAATATAAAACCTTGTTGAACAAACATTTTCTTAAGGTAACCCTCTAAATTTTTATCCATTGGATCTGAAAAAGCACAGCTATCCTCCACCGGGATAGTGGTACGCTTAGCTAAAGTAGAAACTGCTCCCTCCACCTTAGGGACCGTTTGCCATAAGTCCCGTGTGGTGGCGTCTATTGGAAACATTTTTCTAAATATCGGAGGAGGTGAGAACGGCACACCGGGCCTATCCCACTCCTTAGTAACAATTTCAGTAAGTCTCTTAGGTATAGGAAAAACATCAGTACTCGCCGGTACCGCAAAATATTTATCCAACCTACACATTTTCTCTGGTATTGCAACTGTGTTACAATCATTCAGAGCCGCTAACACCTCCCCTAGTAATACACGGAGGTTTTCCAGCTTAAATTTAAAATTTGAAATATCTGAATCCAGTCTGTTTGGATCAGAACCGTCACCCACAGAATGAAGTTCTCCGTCCTCATGTTCTGCCACCTGTGACGCAGTGTCTGACATGGCCCTAATATTATCAGCGCACTCTGTTCTCACCCCAGAGTGATCACGCTTGCCTCTAAGTTCTGGTAATTTAGCCAAAACTTCAGTCATAACAGTAGCCATATCCTGTAATGTGATTTGAAATGGCCGCCCAGATGTACTCGGCGCTACAATATCGCGCACCTCCCGAGCGGGAGATGCAGGTACTGACACGTGAGGCGAGTTAGTCGGCATAACTCTCCCCTCGTTGTTAGGTGAAATATGTTCAGTTTGTACAGATTGACTTTTATTTAAAGTAACATCAATACAATTAGTACATAAATTTCTATTGGGCTCCACTTTGGCATTAGCACATATAGCACATGTATCTTCCTCTGAATCAGACATGTTTAACACACTAGCAATAAACTAGCAACTTGGAAATGCTTTTCAAGTAATTTACAATAATATGAAAACGAACTGTGCCTATAAGAAGCACAGAAAAAAATTATGACAGTTGAAAATAATTAAGTTATAGCATCAAATCTTTGTAAGAAATATACAATTTTAGCAAAGGATTGTTCCCATTAGCAAAGGATAATTAACCCTGGCAGCAGAAAAAATACACAAATAAACGTTTATCACAGTCAACTACAATCTTCACAGCTCTGCTGTGAATGATTACCTCCCTCAAAAAAAGCTTTGGAGATCCCTGAGTTCTGTAGAGATGAACCGGATCATGCAGGAAGAAAATTAACCTCTGACTGAGTTTTTTGATGCGTAGTAAAAGCGCCAAAAATGGCCCCTCCCCCTCACACATAACAGTGAGAGAGATCAGTAAAATGCTTTAATTTAAACAAAACCATTGCCAAGTGGAAAAAATAGTGCCCAAAACATTTTTTCACCCAGTACCTCAGAGAAATAAACGTTTTTACATGCCAGCAAAAAAACGTTTAACCTCAATAAATTAATTGTTATTTAAAACCTATTGCAAGTCCCTGCAAATTAGGTTAAGTCTATGCATACAGTATAAATCCAGTGAAGTACCATTCCCCAGAATGCTGAAGTGTAAAATATACATACATGACAGCCTGATACCAGCTACATCTACTGCATTTAAGGCTGAGTTTACATTATAACGGTATGGCAGGATTTTCTCATCAATTCCATGTCAGAAAATAATAAACTGCTACATACCTCTTTGCAGATTAATCTGCCCGCTGTCCCCTGATCTGAAGTTTACCTCTCCTCAGATGGCCGAGAAACAGCAATATGATCTTAACTACTCCGGCTAAAATCATAGAAAAAACTCAGGTAGATTCTTCTTCAAATTCTACCAGAGAATGAATAACACACTCCGGTGCTATTATAAAATAACAAACTTTTGATTGAAGGTAATAAACTAATTAAATCACCACAGTCCTCTCACACATCCTATCTATTCGTTGGGTGCAAGAGAATGACTGGAGGTGACGTAGAGGGGAGGAGCTATATAGCAGCTCTGCTGGGTGAATCCTCTTGCACTTCCTGTAGGGGAGGAGATAATATCCCAGAAGTAATGATGACCCGTGGACTGACAACACTTAACAGGAGAAATAATTTTCGTTCCTTTCGAAATTTCATGGGTGGTCCATTTTCCTCTTCCCCGGCTGTGAAGCAAGAGGGGTATTTTGCCCAATCCAAGTCAGTCTGGAGACCTAACCAGGCTTGTAACAAGGGTAAACAGGCCAAGAAGCCTGCTGCTGCCTCTAAGACAGCATGAAGGGGTAGTCCCCGATCCGGGACCGGATCTAGTAGGGGGCAGATCTCTCTCTTCGCTCAGGCTTGGGCAAGAGATGTTCACAATCCCTGGGTTTTAGAAATTGTTGCCCAGGGTTATCTTCTAGACGTCAAAGACTCCCCCCCCCCCCCCAAGGGGGAGATTTCACATTTCTCAATTGTCTGCAAACCAGACAAAGAGAGAGGCGTTCTTACGCTGTGTAAGAAGACCTACACACCATGGGAGTGATTCACCCAGTTCCAAAAGCGGAACAAGGGCTAGGGTTTTACTCAAACCTGTTTGTGGTTCCCAAAAAAGAAGGAACTTTCAGACCAATCTTGGATTTCAAAATTCTAAACATATTCCTCAGGGTTCCATCGTTCAAGATGGAGACTATTCGGACTATTCTGCCTCTGATCCAGGAGGGTTAATATATGACCACCGTGGACTTAAAAGATGCGTATCTGCACATCCCTATTCACAGAGATCATCATCAATTCCTCAGGTTCGCCTTCCTAGACAGGCATTACCAGTTTGTGGCCCTTCTCTTCGGTTTGGCCACGGCTCCCAGAATTTTCACAAAGGTGCTAGGGTCCCTTCTGGCGGTTCTAAGACCGCGGGGCATAGCAATGGCGCCTTATCTAGACGACATCTTAGTTCAAGCGTCGACTTTCCAGCTAGCCAAGTCTCACACGGACATTGTGTTGGCTTTTCTGAGATCTCATGGGTGGAAGGTGAACATAAAAAAGAGTTCTCTCTTCCCTCTCACAAGAGTTTCCTTCCTAGGGACTCTGATAGACTCGGTAGAGATGAAAATATTTCTGACGGAGGTCAGGAAATCAAAACTCGTAGCCACCTGCCGAGCTCTTCATTCCATTCCTCGGCCATCAGTGGCTCAGTGTATGGAGATAATCGGACTTATGGTAGCGGCAATGGACATTGTTCCTTTTGCCCGCCTACACCTCAGACCACTGCAACTATGCATGCTCAAACAGTTGAATGGGGATTATGCAGATTTATCTCCTCAGATACATCTGGATCAGGAGACCAGAGATTCTCTTCTCTGGTGGTTGTCACAGGACCACCTGTCCCAGGGAATGTTTTTCCGCAGGCCAGATTGGCTCATAGTAATGACAGATGCCAGCCTACTGGGCTGGAGTGCAGTCTGGAACTCCCTGAAAGCACAGGGTTTATGGACTCAGGAGGAAGCTCTCCTCCCGATAAACATTCTAGAACTGAGAACGATATTCAATGCGCTTCAAGTGTGGCCTCAACTGGCTGTGGCCAAATACATCAGATTTCAGTCGGACAACATCACGACTGTAGCTTATATCAATCATCAAGGAGGAACACCGAGTTCTCTAGCGATGATCGAAGTGACCAAAATAATCTGATGTGCAGAGGCTCACTCTTGCCATCTTTCAGCAATCCATATCCCAGGGGTAGAGAACTGGGAGGCGGATTTCCTAAGTCGTCAGACTTTTCATCCGGGGGAGTGGGAGCTCCATCCAGAAGTATTTGCCCAGCTGACTCAGCTATGGGGCACACCAGAATTGGATCTGATGGCGTCCCGTCAGAACACCAAGCTTCCTTGTTACGGGTCCAGGTCAAGGGATCCCCTGGCAGTACTGATAGATGCTCTAACAGTGCCCTGGTCCTTCAACCTGGCCTATGTGTTTCCACCGTTTCCTCTCCTTCCACGTCTGGTTGCCAGAATCAAGCAGGAGAGAGCTTCAGTGATTTTGATAGCACCTGCGTGGCCACGCAGGACTTGGTATGCAGATCTGGTGGACATGTCATCTGTTCCACTGTGGACTCTGCCAATGAGGCAGGACCTTCTAATCCAGGGTCCATTCAAGCATCCAAATCTAATTTCTCTGCGTCTGACTGCTTGGAGATTGAAAGCCTGATTTTATCAAAGCGTGGTTTCTCTGAGTCGGTCATTGATACCCTGATTCAGGCTAGAAAGCCTGTCACCAGGAAAATTTATCATAAGATATGGCGAAAATATCTTTATTGGTGTGAATCCAAGGGTTACTCATGTAGTAAGATTAGGATTCCTAGGATATTGTCTTTTCTCCAAGAAGGATTGGAGAAGGGATTATCAGCTAGTTCCTTAAAAGGACAGATATCTGCTTTCTCTATTCTTTTACACAAGCGTGAGGCAGATGTTTCAGGCGTTTAGTCAGGCTTTAGTTAGAATCAAGCCTGTGTTTAAATCCGTTGCTCCGCCATGGAGTTTAAATTCAGTTCTTAAAGTTCTTCAAGGGGTTCCGTTTGAACCTATGCATTCCATAGATATTAAGCTTCTATCTTGAAAAGTTCTGTTTTTAGTAGCTATCTCTTCGGCTCGAAGAGTTTCTGAGTTATCTGCTTTACAGTGTGACTTGTTTTCCATGCAGATAAGGTGGTTTTGCATACCAAACCTGGATTTCTTTCTAAGGTTGTTTCTAATAGGAATATCAATCAGGAAATTGTTGTTCCTTCTCTGTGTCCTAATCCTTCTTCCAAGAAGGAACGTCTGTTGCACAACCTAGATGTGGTTCGTGCTTTGAAGTTCTACTTACAAGCAACTAAAAATTTCCGTCAAACATCTTCATTGTTTGTTGTCTATTCTGAAAAGCGGAGAGGTCAAAAGGCTACGGCAACCTTTTTCTTTTTGGCTGAAAAGCATCATCCGTTTGGCTTATGAGACTGCTGGACAGCAGCCTCCTGAAAGGATTACTGCTCACTCTACTAGAGCAGTGGCTTCCACATGGGCTTTTAAAAATGAGGCTTCTGTTGAACAGATTTGTTAGGCGGCGACTTGGTCTTCGCTTCATACTTTTTACAAATTTTACAAATTTGATACTTTTGCTTCTTCGGAGGCTATTTTTGGGAGAAAGGTTCTACAAGCAGTGGTGCCCTCCGTTTAGGTACCTGTCTTGTCCCTCCTTTCATCCGTGTCCTAAAGCTTTGGTATTGGTATCCCACAAGTATTGGATGAATCCGTGGACTCTACATCTTGCAAGAGAAAACAAAATTTATGCTTACCTGATAAATTTCTTTCTCTTGCGATGTATCGAGTCCACGGCCCGCCCTGTCTATTCAAGACAGGTAGTATATTTTATTTAAAAACTTCAGTCACCTCTGCACCCTATAGTTTCTCTTTTTTCTTCCTAACCTTCGGTCGAATGACTGGGGGGTGGAGCTAAGGGAGGAGCTATGTAGACAGCTCTGCTGTGGGTGCTCTCTTTGCCACTTCCTGTTGGGAAGGAGAATGTCCCAAAAGTATTGGATGAATCCGTGGACTCGATACATCGCAAGAGAAAGAAATTTATCAGGTAAGCATAAATTTTGTTTTTGTCAGGAATTACAATAAACCAATTTCTAAACAACCATAGAGTTAACAATGTACTAATAGAAAACGGACCAATCAATCTCCCTATTTGACACTTTCAGTTCTAAAGTGTCTAACTTTAATATCCAAAAAACTTCACATTGTTTCAAGAGCAAATCCCTATTGCTTCTTCGTCTTGGAGTATCTATTTTTTCAATTACTTAAAATCGTAATTGATTTATCTGGTGGTTAAATTCCAAAAAATGTGCCGCTACAGGCGCTGTCACAATCTTATGTTGATGTTATGTTCATTGATACGATCCTTAATACGTCTGGTGGTCTCCCCGACGTAACCACGCACACAAGGGCATTTGATAAGATAGACAACATAAGATGTGAGACACGTGTAATGTGCATTATGTTTGAATTTATGCCCAGTCAATGGATGTGTGAAATTGACTGGGCATAAATTCAAACTTAATACACATTACACATGTCTCACATCTTATGTTGTTTATCTTATCAAATGCCCTTGTGGGCGTGATTACGTCGGGGAGACCACCAGACATATTAAGGATTGTGGCTCAGTGGAAAGTCATCCGATATCATTAATCCATTATACACACATAGACTTTGTGAATTCTAAGATGGTGAGGATTGACTTTTAACATTTCTGCACTACAAGCTTTTGTAGCATGCTGAAGGAACCAAGCTCAAGCACTGGGTTCATATGTCATTAATGTAAATACAATATACTTTGGTCCCAGAACTGCCTAACTTAAGTTAGTCACTTCATACTACAATAATAAGTGACATAGACCATTAAGAGCTGAGGTTTCACCTTAAATTGCTTGCTTTGGCACTGATAATCCATGATGGTGCTGCACAGAACTGCAAAGTCAGATATAAACCTAAAATCTACTAATTCAGCAAGCACAGTGAACACCTTTTCTCTTGTTAAGTGTATCCAGTCCACGGATCATCCATTACTTATGGGATATTAACTCCTCCCCAACAGGAAGTGCAAGAGGATTCACCCAGCAGAGCTGCTATATAGCTCCTCCCCTAACTGCCATTACCAGTCATTCTCTTGCACCCAACGAATAGATAGGATGTGTGAGAGGACTGTGGTGATTATACTTAGTTTCATACCTTCAATCAAAAGTTTATTTTATAATAGCACCGGAGTGTGTTATTCCTTCTCTGGTAGAATTTGAAGAAGAATCTACCTGAGTTTTTCTATGATTTTAGCCGGAGTAGTTAAGATCATATTGCTGTTTCTCGGCCATCTGAGGAGAGGTAAACTTCAGATCAGGGGACAGCGGGCAGATTAATCTGCAAAGAGGTATGTAGCAGCTTATTATTTTCTGACAATGGAATTGATGAGAAAATTCTGCCATACCGATATAATGTAAACTCGGCCTTAAATGCAGTAGCAGCAACTGGTATCAGGCTGTCATGTATGTATATTTTACACTTCAGTATTCTGGGGAATGGCACTTCACTGGAATTATACTGTATGCATAAAACTTTAGCCTAATTTGCAGGGACTAGCAACAGGCTTTTTAATAACACTCAATTTATTAATGTTAAACGTTTTTTGCTGGCATGTAAAATCGTTTAATTTTCTGAGGTACTGGGTGAAAAAATGTTTTGGGCACTATTTTTTTCCACTTGGCAGTCGTTTTATTTAATTTATGACAGTTTACTGATCTCTCTCACTGTTATGTGTGAGGGGGAGGGACCTTTTTTGGTGCTTTTGCTACGCATCAAAAAATTCAGTCAGAAGTTTATTGTCTTCCCTGCATGATCCGGTTCATCTCTACAGAACTCAGGGGTCTTCAAAACTTGTTTTGAGGGAGGTAATCACTCACAGCAGAGCTGTGAGATTGTAGTTGACTGTGATAAAAAAACGTTTATTTCTCCAATATAGGTGTGTCCGGTCCACGGCGTCATCCTTACTTGTGGGATATTCTCCTCCCCAACAGGAAATGGCAAAGAGCCCAGCAAAGCTGGCCATATAGTCCCTCCCAGGCTCCGCCTACCCTAGTCATTCTCTTTGCCGTTGCACAGGCAACATCTCCACGGAGATGGCTAAGAGTTTTTTTGGTGTTAAATGTAGTTTTTATTCTTTAATCAAGAGTTTGTTATTTTAAAATAGTGCTGGTATGTACTATTTACTCTGAAACAGAAAAGAGATGAAGATTTCTGTTTGTAAGAGGAAAATGATTTTAGCAACCGTTACTAAAATCGATGGCTGTTTCCACACAGGACTGTTGAGATGAATTAACTTCAGTTGGGGGAAACAGTGAGCAGACTTTTGCTGCTTGAGGTATGACACATTTCTAACAAGACTTGGTAATGCTGGAAGCTGTCATTTTCCCTATGGGAATCGGTAAGCCATTTTCTTAGTTTAGTATAAGAATAAAGGGCTTCATTAGGGCTTAAAAAACTGGTAGACATTTTTCTGGGCTAAAACGATTACTTTACTAAGCATATTTGGCAGATTATAACTATTAATAGTTATTATAATCTTGGGGATTGTTTTAAAAAAAACGGCAGGCACTGTATTGGACACCTTTTTCACTGGGGGCCTTTTCTAGTCATAGTCAGAGCCTCATTTTCGCGCCTCTAATGCGCAGTTGTTTTTGGAAAGCAAGGCATGCAGATGCATGTGTGAGGAGCTAAGAACCACTGAAAAAGCTTATAGAAGGCATCATTTGGTATCGTATTCCCCTCTGGGCTTGGTTGGGTCTCAGCAAAGCAGATACCTGGGACTGTATAGGGGTTAAATGTAAAAACGGCTCCGGTTCCGTTATTTTAAGGGTTAAAGTTTTCAAATTTGGTGTGCAATACTTTTAAGGCTTTAAGATACTGTGGTGAAATTTTGGTGAATTTTGAACAATTCCTTCATACTTTTTCACATATTCAGTAATAAAGTGTGTTCAGTTTAAAATTTAAAGTGACAGTAACGGTTTTATTGTAAAACGTTTTTTGTGCTTTGTTGACAAATTTAAGCCTGTTTAACATGTCTGAACCATCAGATAACGATGTTCTATATGTTTGAAAGCCAAGGTTTCTCCCCATTTAAATATATGTGATAATTGTGTCATAGTGTCCAAACAAAGTAGGGACAATAATGCCATAGATAATGATATTGCCCATGATGATTCCTCAAATGAGGGGAGTAAGCATGGTACTGCATCATCCCCTTCTGTGTCTACACCAGTTTTGCCCACACAAGAGGCCCCTAGTACATCTAGTGCGCCAATACTTATTACCATGCAACAATTAACGGCTGTAATGGATAATTCTATTGCAAACATTTTATCCAAAATGCCTACTTATCAGAGAAAGCGCGATTGCTCTGTTTCTCCAACATAGGTGTGTGTGGTCCACGGCGTCATCCTTACTTGTGGGATATTCTCTTCCCCAACAGGAAATGGCAAAGAGCCCAGCAAAGCTGGTCACATGATCCCTCCTAGGCTCCGCCTACCCCAGTCATTCTCTTTGCCGTTGTACAGGCAACATCTCCACGGAGATGGCTTAGAGTTTTTTAGTGTTTAACTGTAGTTTTTATTATTCAATCAAGAGTTTGTTATTTTGAAATAGTGCTGGTATGTACTATTTACTCAGAAACAGAAAAGAGATGAAGATTTCTGTTTGTATGAGGAAAATGATTTCTCCAACATAGGTGTGTCCGGTCCACGGCGTCATCCTTACTTGTGGGATATTCTCTTCCCCAACAGGAAATGGCAAAGAGCCCAGCAAAGCTGGTCACATGATCCCTCCTAGGCTCCGCCTACCCCAGTCATTCTCTTTGCCGTTGTACAGGCAACATCTCCACTAGT